>NW_015234296.1:0-705 GCF_001447785.1 Gekko japonicus | reverse complement strand
TTAAATCTTGATTTGAATGCTAAAAAAGTGTTCCCTGATTTGATGAATTAATTAATTTTGGAATGCATTAAACTAAAGACTATTATTTCAGACTGAAGAAGGAAACACATTGTGTCTCTAGATGGGCTGTTGACAGGGATGTTGTGTTCTTTTGCATAAAAGATTGGTTCCTCTTGTGGGGCTAGAACAGAATTTGGGCTGTGTGGTTATTTACTGATATCCATCACTGTAAAACACATGGCCATTATATGGTCCAGGGGTTTTCAGCTGGAAGCACTGTAACAGGTACCAGCATGAATAACTATACTGCCTATTCAATTATTCAGCAAAACTCTTGGAGTCAGAAGATGGCAGTCTTCACTCGTTTAAAACACAGCAATGCTAGTAATGCTACTGGAGGTCTGAAACATAAACTATATTAGCAGCTTACTCTGTATATTTAGTTGCTGAAATTTAATTTGAAGTGTTGAAAATGTTAATTAAATTCCTTGTGCTTTGAAGTAAGTAATGGAAAATGGCTACCAATGTTTTACTACTTTGAACAGAACAAATATTCAGGAGCCCTCCCACCCCCATGCAAAAGAAGGACCTTGAAAAACCAGCAAAATTATTATTGCTAGTCGGTCCATATAGGCATCAGAAACACCATTTGGTCATTGCTATATGGATAGTTTTTCTTGACCTGATGCATTTCGGCCTGCATAG
>NW_015234295.1:0-705 GCF_001447785.1 Gekko japonicus | reverse complement strand
GCAGCCCTCAATACACCAAGCAGAACAGCACATGACAGTTGTTCTTGGTGACCACTCCCTGTCTTTGGAACTCAGGTCTTCTACATTGTTAAAGAAATATGAGCTTTACAGAAACTATCCAAGCAAATAGTTGAAGGCCAGGGATGAGCAGGAGGTTCTAATTATTTGTTCTAAATGTCTTCTGCTCTACAGTTTCAGAAATAGGGCAAGGAATTCACAAAAAAAAAATTCATGGTACGTGAACACATGGTATACACTCTTCCCCCTGTGCTGCAAATATCAGGGCAAGTGTCAATTCTGGCAAGAAATCTCCATCTCTGCAGGTTTTTGATGCCCTGGGATGAGCTGATACATCTGAAGAATCAGTAAAGTTTATGTATGTTGCCATTGTTTGGCCTGTTTCCAGATCAGTATCCATGAAGCAATTCTCTCTGTTCACCAGTATATGATGAATTCTGAATCAATAGCCTAAGATGGAAAAAGCTAACAAAAAGCAGGGCTGAATTCTTAAGAGCTGTACAGATTCTCCTCTCTGGCCAGTTTAAAATGATGTTCTGAATTGCACACAGCTGGCATTCATTTGCAACAAATAGCTTTACAACCCCAGCATCTTCAATAATTTTGTCATGTGGTGTTCCCTAGATAGGGCCATAATTCGTTTAATAAACAGAAAATTATAACAGAAAATAATTCTAGGAAAAGACA
>NW_015234294.1:0-705 GCF_001447785.1 Gekko japonicus | reverse complement strand
GTGGCGGAGACATGGGGCCTCACCGCGGGACACTACCATCTCTATTCCTCTTTTGCCCTGAAAATGTGATGAGGTCACCGTAAATGGCAATTTCTACCTCCATAGCAGTGCCAGTGTTTGCACGTTGGCCCTTAAACACAATTCCATTAAGTTAGCAAACTTGGAAGCTCAGAAACATTGAAGGAAAATGCTCGGTTGCAACTCAACAAAAATTGGAGGAGTTACATTTGACCTTGCGTGTCTACCCCACAAGTTAATATCAGCAATATCTCATCTAAAATTGCATTAGATTTCTCACACAAGATTTACTCTTTATGAAACCCTGAGCATATTTCTTCAGGTGGTTTATTATCTCATCCTTCAGAAAGATGCTGGGGATCCTACATAGCAAAGGTTAGAATCATAATTTCCTGCCTCCTTTCTTGCAGCTCCTTTTCTTTTGTAAGATTGGGGTTATCGGTGGTCTCTTGGTAATTCCATTCCCTCCACAAAGTTATTAATTCCCCCCCCATTCCTTGTTATCTTCCTGGAGTCTCCAAGATGGTTTCCACTTAGTCTGGAAACTCTGCTCTATAAATTTTGCCTGCTTTATTGTTCAACGTGCTTTCCCTCCCCTCGGAGGAGATTTTAGTAACAGCCGTATTATTTTGTTTTTAAATTCTGTTTACTTTGTTCTCTTACTTAGTGAATTCAGCTCTCATGCTT
>NW_015234293.1:0-705 GCF_001447785.1 Gekko japonicus | reverse complement strand
TCCTGTTTACTGAACTATGGAAACATGTGTAGTGCTATTTTGGGTGAGTTATGTTAATACTAAACATTTTATTCTATGTTTGAATGAAGGATAAACCCAAGATACTAGACTGAGTGCTACGGGGAAGGGGGGCACATAACTCTTTCAGGAGGCACTTCAAAAAATATGGATTTCTCCATATTATTTCCTCTAATTCTAAAATGAAGCCTAGTTTCCCATCTTCTCCTTACTGAACTGCCTGGGTCCATCTATGTAGACCTGTGGTGAAGGACAGAATTCCTGTGCTTCAGGTGCGAACTCGCATCTCAAGAAAGGGTTCTTTGTGGTAGGCTAAGGAACAGTAGCAGATCTCCAGAATTTGGTTTGGGGGGAAATCAACAGTTGCCTGTAATTTTGTGGCATCTAAGGCTACATCAAATCATGCAAAAGGCTGAATAACCGTTTGTGACATAGGGAATGAGAGGAAGTTAGCTTTCTTCATAAAGGTATGCTAAAATTCATTACCAAGAATGGTCTCACAGTATTCTTGCACCTCACTTTACTGTGCTCCATTTTTTCCAGCATTTTCTCCCCACCAGGATCACTTCCAGATGGATTTTTTTTCTCCACCTCTGTTTCTCCGCCTGCAATGCTGGGTGCAGGATGCCAGCACATGCAAATGCAACACTGTTCCTGTGCCTAATAAGTGCAGCATCAGAGAAAAAA
>NW_015234292.1:0-705 GCF_001447785.1 Gekko japonicus | reverse complement strand
TTTATATCTGAACATTCAAAATGTACGGTCGTTTCAGTTCAGTGTTCACTGAGCCACAAACACAACCAGGCACCTTTGCATTTGAAGTATGACATGAGGAAGGGCCTCAAAAACAAAAAATACAACCCCTCTACTTGCAAGTTTTGTTGAACACTTGCTATTTTATTGAATGTGCAGTTTGGTTCCCAGGTTTCAGAACACAGTAATTTAGATAACAGCACAAAGCTTCAAATATCTTTTCTTATTTCATTTCCCCCTCTGTTATAACTTCTCTTCAGCTGTACAATAAGTCTCTAGAGAATACAAGACAGAATCAGATACTTGCTCAGTGTAACTTTCTAAAAGAAGGCTTGAGTGCTTCACGACAGCCAAGTTCTTTGCCTCTTTTGATCCCTGGAGAAAACTGGTCAGAGAGGCTCCATGCTGGCCGGTCAGGTAACACAGCTTGCTGAACATGCTTGCCATTTCCTGCAGGAGCTGGATAGCTGATACGGTGCCCAAGTTATCTGCACAGGTTCAAAAAAGTCCATTATACTAGGTAATGGCGCACAGGTATGCAAACAGGCAGGAACGCTACCGCTTCAATTATCAGCCTACATTAATTCTGGTTTCTGTCAAATCAAACACATGTATGGAAAGACATACATGGCTGAGATTCAGAAAATTTTAAAAATGGACTTCGCTAAGAAACCAGAGACTATGTTG
>NW_015234291.1:0-705 GCF_001447785.1 Gekko japonicus | reverse complement strand
TTTGTTTGTTTGGACTTCCATCTCCTCCCCTGATCTCTCACTTTTGGCTTCGGCCACATGGAGGTTGGCAAGCCGAGGGAAGGGTGTTCTGTGCATGCTCAGAGGTACTTTAATGCCAAGATTCAGACCTAGTGCTCCGCTTCAGTGAGACTTTGGCACAAAGTAATCCCAGAAGGGTAGCCATGTTAAGTCTGTTTCAGCAAAACGAAAAAGACACCCTCAAAGACAGGGAGATCTATCGTAGCATAAGCTTTCAAAAGGCCAGGATGTTTTTCTCCGAATGGCAACCCTGTCATGGCTAGACTCTGCTTCTTCAGATACATGCATTATAGCTAAACTCGTGGGTATAGAGGGGGAATATGAACACTGGGGCCTGGCCCTGAAATGCAATTGATTATTTGCTTTTAAGCAAAATTCAAAAGTACAGTCACCATTCATAACAGCCACAATGGGTAGAAATGCAGTCACCCTAATTATATGAATCTAATTTAACACCAGTACTGGATGTGAAATGTGTTGCATTCTGTTTAATCCCTGGTTAATGGATAATACAAGAAATAGTGCTTTGCTTGGGGTGACAAAAAGATTTTCTTGAAATAGCCCTAATTAATACCCAGTATTAAATGCTGGGTATTAATTAGGGCTATTTCAAGATAATCCAGTATTACCGTAAATGCTGAGGAGCTGCGGTGGCTCAAGTGGCTA
>NW_015234290.1:0-705 GCF_001447785.1 Gekko japonicus | reverse complement strand
GTAATTTCGGGAGATCTCCAGGCCCCACTAGGAAGTTGGCAACCCTAGGTCCTATGTGATTTCTTTTTCAGCTCCCGTTGTTAGTCAATGGTATTGTTACCAACTATTTTTTAGCCAGTCCCTAGTTCTGTACTTTTAACAACAGTGTTATCTGCAGACATTAACATAATAGTCCCCAGTAGGATTATCAGAAATTTATTCAGGAAATTCCTGGAGATTTGGGAGTAGAAGTGCCCATAGGCTTAACTGGTTTGTGCAGCCCTGCATTGCCAAGCAATAATGCTGATATGTTTCATGAAAAGCTGTGCATACTGATATCTGCTATACAAACTGTTGTTAAAGCCATAGGAGCAGGGAAAGCAGATGAGAGGTAAGCTGGCAGTCCTCTTCTATATACAATTTTGAATTTTCATATGTTAACATGAATAAGGATCTGCAAATGATGAACCAATAGGAACCTTGCCACCGCCGAGAGACACTATACTATTTCAGAATCTTCAGAATCTGATGTTTTGCTTGGTTTTAACCTTAGATGCTATAAATAAGAACTTCATGCTACAAGCAATTACCTACTAAACAATTACCTCTACAATAATGGGAGAGCCAATGTGGCCTAGTAATTTCAATCGACTCTCTACCATGGAGCTTGCTATGGGAGCTTGAACCAATTCAACTTTTTCAGCCTGACCTGCTTCACAGGGTTGT
>NW_015234289.1:0-705 GCF_001447785.1 Gekko japonicus | reverse complement strand
TTTTCTGTTCCTGTCTGGATCTGTTCTACAGTAAAACTTACTTGGGATTGTGAAGAAGCTCCACTTGGGGGCCCACTACCAGAAATTGGAGACTTAGCCAAGCCCATCTGTAATGCCAGGTATTGATCATAATCGCTAGACCATCCGGTTGAGCGATAGTATACTTGCTGCCCTCTTGCACTTTCTCTCCCTCTCTCTGTTTCTCCTTCAGGTGACAGGGCTGAGCGACCTCCGAAAAATCTTGATAAGGATTTACGGGCGCGTTGAAGGGGGGTAAGTTTCTGACTTTCATCCTGCGTCTGGGCCCCTTGCTCCTTGTCTATCTGGGTGCGTGGAGTATGTTGCCCACTTTCAGAATAAGGAAAAACAGGCTGATGCAGTTTTCCTGTCTGCTGTATTACAGGGAAAACTTGGCTTACAGTTTCCATATTAAATTGGGCGGGGGCTTCTTCCAAAGGGAAAGCGGAAGCGGTCTCTCTTACCTTCTCTTCATACTCCGTTCCAGACATTAGGAGGGTCCCTTCCTTTAACTTTGACTGCAAACTTGGTCCCTCTTCAGAAAAATGAAGGGAAAGATCTTCAGCAGTCTGTTTGCAGGCCTTTCCGGTTTCCTCCATTGAAGACAATGGGCTGAGCACATTGCTCTCCTCACCCTGATTAGGGTGGGCTTCAAAAGCTTTTTCTGGGGCCCCCCCAACTGGGGGG
>NW_015234288.1:0-705 GCF_001447785.1 Gekko japonicus | reverse complement strand
GAATTTGCCTTCAGTCAGGTGATGAAAATGAAGAAAAGGTACGAAGTCGGCTTGGAGAAGCTGGACTCGGCTGCGTCCCAGGTGGCCACGATGCAGATGGAACTGGAAGCGTTGCAGCCGCAGCTCAGAACAGCCAGTAAGCAAGTGGACGAGATGATGCTCGTTATCGAGAAGGAATCCTTAGAAGTGGCTAAAACAGAAAAAATAGTGAAAGCCGACGAAGCGGTAGCCAACGAGCAAGCACTGGCCGCCAAGGCGATCAAAGATGAATGCGATGCTGACCTGGCTGAAGCTCTGCCCATTCTCGAAAGTGCTTTGGCTGCCCTGGATACTTTGACCCCTCAGGTATAGCGGGGCGGTGGCGGTAATGTGCTATTTGTGTTCGTTTCTGCTGCACCGGTAGGCACAAAATCATTCCAGAATAGGAGACAGGGCACAGTTTACGAACTTGCCTTGTGCTCTTCATTCTGGGACCCCAACATTCCGTTGGATCTTTACAAAAGATAACGGTCAATTGCAGCTGAATTATCGGTTCTCCAGTATCAGAAGATCTTTTTATTAATGCAAAACGGAGACAAAGCCAGAATGTTAGCTACAGGTCATGTTATCGTTGAAGATGTACAAGCAAGCAAAGAGATGGTGGACCAGAAGACTTTCCCCCATCGTTTACCCAATGCTGTTGTAAAGGTAAAGGTTTCCCTTGCT
>NW_015234287.1:0-705 GCF_001447785.1 Gekko japonicus | reverse complement strand
ACCTGGCCCCACCCACTTCCTAAAAACATATGGCAGATGCCGGGAAATGTGATTGCGGGCACCCTGGCACCCTCAGGCATGGAATCGGGGACCTCTGGTCTGAACAGAACCAAAGGGTTGGTCCACACAAGCACGTTTTGTCATTCCTGGACTGGAGTTTAGAGTGATGACTTTCCCACCCTGCCAAACAGCTATCACAGAATAGGTAGGTAAGGCTTTTAAATCATGTTACTCATCACAGATATAGACCAGGTGGTGAAACTGAACATCACATTAGAGCTAGCCTTAAAATTTCATAGTATATTGAGTATAAAAACATGCAATAAATAATTAAATAAGGATTATCCAATGTCAAGTCAAACACATTGAAAATGGAATCCATTTTGGCGGAGGCAATTTACACATGTTCTAAGAATAATCATATCGAGTAAATGAAATTAAGATATTATCACCTTATGTGAATAAATGTATCAATGGGTCTTTCAGTGTGAAAAGGTTATGAAAGCACCCCGTCTTGGTATGTTAATGAGATGACAGGTCGCAAGGTGCACAAGAAGGGCTAGCATTTTGTACAGAGTGGGCTTTATCTTGGAGCTCAGCGCTGTGTTTCTGTGGGTGCACAAAGAGGGCCACCTTTTCAATATATGCAACCTCTTTTGTGTTTCTTACAATAGGGGCATTGATCCCTTCCCCCCCCCCCCCCCC
>NW_015234286.1:0-705 GCF_001447785.1 Gekko japonicus | reverse complement strand
CTTTATGCGTTTAACCCACTACACTTCAGCAAACTTATGTCCATTGGTTCTAGGAATGCAAACTTATTTTAGGCATCTGCTTTTCTTTTTACTACTATAAAAGCACACGAGCCAAAATTTCAGCAAGTAGACATTGAATCATAGTTGCCAGTTTGAAGATGTACCTTTCCCCCCAGAAAATAAAGAAATCGCAAGCAACGTCCATCACAAAAACTAGAAAGAGAAATGCTATAGCAACTTGGTTTTCTATTATTACTTTTGCGCATGACACTTAAAACCAAAACAAAACACTCCCCTAGTCCCCAAACAAAGACAGGTACAGTCATACTTTCCAACAAAGAAGTTGGTCGGGAATATAATATATTTGTGGCTCAGGATTCAAAAGTTTCCATTGTAATTAAATAAGACAACATGGACAATTGTAAAATCAGAAACTCAGGATAATGAACTAGAGACAATTACCGGCGTGTGCCCAACAGAGAGGTTTAAGAAAGGAAATGGGGAAAGGAGGCCAACATGCAAAACGGTGCTAGTTCTTGCTGAATATACTTTTCAAACTTCTTTCCACGGCTTCATCTAATTCTTCTTCCAACTCCTCCTTCTTGGACATGGCCAATTTAGACTGGTAATCTTTTACTATTTGGTCTATATAGGGTGCACTTTGAGTCCCGTGTAGCATTAATGTCCACTCTTTCAGGACTCCCT
>NW_015234285.1:0-705 GCF_001447785.1 Gekko japonicus | reverse complement strand
TGTGGTTCAGTTTGTGCCTATCCCTAGTTGCAGGGCCACTTCACATATCCTGCACTGATGTTTGCATGGAGCAAAGGATCTTTGCTGTCTTCCTCTTCCCACAGCAGCCCCCCGTGCCCTCCAAACAGTGGCTCCTGAGGGCTGGGAAGTCCTCATGGAATATTGGAGGATGCAGTACAGATGACCGTGGCACTAATGCAGAAACTTATTTGGGCAGAACACAGTAGTGTTTGCTATCATTTCTCATTCCTGAACCCCGTCAACAATTCCTGTGTCTTGTCTGTCTTAAGTGCCAACATAACCTTGAAATTATCCATGCATCTTGCCTTTTCTCTTTGTTTCTTACCTCTTGTTGTGATGGCACTGGGACATGAGCAATAAACTTCTGCTGGCTGTCCTCACCTTCCTTCTCCTTTCCACTTTCTTCATCAGACTGTAACACATTCAGAACACATTAATGCAATTTACAGTTTTCTTCAGTACACTACTGGAAAGTAACCTTAAAAGAAAGCGATAGACATGTGTGCGCAAGATAACAGAAACCGAGTGCATTCAGCAGTGGGAAATGAACCTTCATGCACACATGCACTCCCGCCCTCCTTTCTGCTCACAACTAGCTTTGCACAGCTGTTTCTCAGCAGGTGAGCTCATATAGAATAACTGCTTCTGGGAGAAAAACAGATGAGATAAAAGAGTTTCAGAGGG
>NW_015234284.1:0-705 GCF_001447785.1 Gekko japonicus | reverse complement strand
AATAAATAAATAGTCTGTTCTGAATCACTGCCCCATGGCAACAAAATCTAATATTTTCAGAATGATGTTTAACAAGAGGGATGTCATATTTCCCATCCCTTGCCCTAATCTTTGTCTGAAAATCGGACCCCTACATTTCAGCATATATCAGTCACACCACCCACACTATTATGGAAATACCATTTGTGTACTTGTTTTATAAAATGATTCAATATGTATCTTCTGTTTCCAATCTGATGTTGACAAAACTTCAGAAGTAAAGGCTGAGGGTGAGATGTACCATGTCTACAAGGGTAATTACATATTGTGTCTGAATGTACAATGTAGTCGCTGATGTTCTCAATGAATAGGGCCCCAAAATAGGAAGTTTCTGAACAATATGCTAGTGTTTAAAGATAATATTCCTGATGGCTCTGGTCAAATGTGTCAATTCTAAACTGTGGGCTATTCTTTCTTAAGAACAGTGGAGGCTGTCCATTATATCAACTCTGTCAATCACTAATCTTAAAACAGAGTCTGAATATCCCTGTGTTAGTACCCAAGCAAAAATATGCACATGCTTATTGATCTGCTTCATAAGTTGTATTTTCTTTGAACTCTCAGCAACTGAGCAGCAGGTAAATTCATCTTAATATGCATATGATGGTGATTTCATAATGCAGACCTGATTTTCTAGTAGGGGCATTTGATAGCTAAAAACCCAGC
>NW_015234283.1:0-705 GCF_001447785.1 Gekko japonicus | reverse complement strand
CCTGCCTTTTGATAATTCTTTTCCTCTTGTTGTTATCTCCTTCTAAATAGATCAGAGCTGGATATTTTATCTGCCCTCTCGCAAGGCATTCGGATTGGCTACTGCCCACAACAAGATGCCCTAGATGCCCTTCTGACTGGCTGGGAGCATCTCTATTATTACTGCAGTCTACGTGGAATTCCCAGGCAGCATGTCCGTAAGGTACGTACAGCAGCCTATTCAGATTCTGAATGCCATGGAAGGAAACCGGGAGGAGGGAGCTTGTGAAAATCATCTCTTTCCCCTCCTCTTAGAATCCCCCCAATGCCTTCCACTTGTCTTCCTGTGTCCTATGTTTGGAAAAGCTCTTTGCTTGACAAATGCAACTGCACTTCTTTTTAGATCTGTAAAAATGAGAGGGAATTATCTCACTATCTCATACCTTCCAGGAGTTTAATGAGGTGTAGAGCCAAGGCTAGAGCACCACCAAGCCTGCCAGAGGGAAATAAAGATGGGTATTACATTGAGGAAAGCAACTTTACTCAAAAACATTGGGGATGCTGAATGAAGTTTGCACACTGGAACAGCAGCTACACTCACCTGCCCTTGCAGACGTCAAGGAACAGAACGGAGTTGCATTCGGGAATGGCTTCAACGAGATAATTGTCACTAGGGTTGCCAGATCCTATTAGAAAATCCCTGGAGTTTTTGGGGTGGAGACTGGGG
>NW_015234282.1:0-705 GCF_001447785.1 Gekko japonicus | reverse complement strand
AAGAACTTGCTTTTCCTCAATTTTTTTAGTCCTTTATTCCAGAAAAGAAGGTTATGCTATAGATAGTTCCTACTTCCCACCAGGCTTTAGATACGTTCAAGGAATGCTGCCTGGTATGAAGTATGGCAGAGAAGAAAGATGGAAATAGCTAAATTAGCAAAGATTACCATGGTAAAGAAAAAAGAGAACACATTTTATAGATGTAGGAAAAGGAAAAGAACAGAACCTGCCTAGGCTGCTCAGCTGCTTAAGGAGCTTTAAAGGAAGAAAACATTTCGATTTAACTATAATTCCGAAAATTTCGTATTCCATAATTTATGTGGAAAATTTGATAGCAAATCCCTCCTTAATGATGGATTTGCTAGCAACAGGCAGAAGCTACTACCAACAGAAATACAATCAGTCCTCATGTACATGTATACTGAAAGCATCATCTTCATACACACATTATTTATGCATTGTCATTATGATCAGAAATACAGAAGTGTTCAGGGAAGGAAATAAATCTCCCTTGGAGTCTCCAACAGACAGAGCCTAGGGCATTGCCTAAGGCAAGTGTCTTGCAAAACCCCAAAGTCTAGTTTCACAACCGCACTGAAATTTGTCTTAATTGTTAAGTTTATATAGAAGACTGATGAAGTTCCGAGAACTAATGAATAAAATATGAATCATAGGTCATAGATGTGTGTGTGTGTGTGTGTGTGT
>NW_015234281.1:0-705 GCF_001447785.1 Gekko japonicus | reverse complement strand
GGAAGTGCCGTGGCCCCACTCAGCATTCCCTTCTCTCCCACAGCTACTTTTAATGGTCAAAAGTAAAGTCTGGACAGCACAGTATTCCTGAGTCAGGTGGGAATTCAGCCTTAAGCCTGCTCCCAGTGCCATGGGGCACAGGGATGACCCGAAAGGCGGCTGGGTTCTTGGCATTTTTGGTTAATGTTCGTCAAATCTTACTTCACCTATCAAAAGGTAACACAGTAAATAACATGAATTCGAACACATAAGGCCACTTGTATTTTGCTGTTTCACAGAACAATGAAGCCCCATCACCTCAAAAACTGGGGGCTCATGATGGCTAAGAAAACAGCAAAAGGAGCTGGGGTGCTCTGTCCTAAGTCTCTGCCCATGGACTCTTCAGGTTACCCAGGTACCTCCCTCTGCCCCCTACTCAGAGGGAGAGAGGTTTGCATTCTGTGGCTTTCGTCTGTTTTCTCCTTACTTCCAACTAACCTTCCCAGGAAGTCATCTTTGTCAACATCTTTGTCATACACGTCAAACTCCACCTCCTGGCCTGGGACATCATTCACTATGACCTGGAGGATGTGCGAAAGAGCGTCACAAATTAAGCATGCATTCAGAGCAAACAGAATGTGATCTAGTGTTGCAAAGATATAAGGGGAAAGGCTAGAGACTTCCTTTTTAAATGAATGCTGGGAATTTAGAGAACCTGGTACACAT
>NW_015234280.1:0-705 GCF_001447785.1 Gekko japonicus | reverse complement strand
CACAGCTTAGAGGGAACATTGCTCAAGGCTTGACATATTTGCGGTGTTGCGGATCCAGCTGTCGTTTCCCTATTCGTGTTCCTTTTGGCATTTCCGCAGCAAGCTATTAAGGGGAAAGGTGCGGAACTTGGCCGAGGAAAGAACTAACTGGAGCAGCCTTTAGGGTTACAGGTGGCGGCGGCAGCAAATGGCTGGGGCTGGTGCGGAAGAGGAGCGTCCGAGAGTTGTGAGGAAAGCAAAAGGAGTGTTATATAAAGGTCCGAGTTAAGTCATGAGGCATGAGCCATGTGCAAGCAGCCGTGACCTTGAATACTAGCAAAGGCCCATCTCAAATGCACTCCTGGCAGGGGAGAGGCACGAATACTGACAGGGGGTGGGCAGGCCCAGGGCTCCTTGCAGCAAAACACATTCCACTTTCTTGCTGATGTTACTGTACATGGCAGACCCAGCGGTGCCTGCAGGGACAGCGACGGGGGCAAGCAGAGGGAGGGGTCCTTGGAGGGTGGGGTGGAGCAGGAGCCTGCAGCCGACCTCTAGCACAAGAACGTGCGTCGCTGGGTCAGGCCGTGGGGCAGCCGGTCCACATCCCATTGCCAACAGGAGGGCGGAGCACGCTCCCACGCCTTGCCTCGCCAGCAGTGTGGAGGATGCATTTAGCTGTCGTGCCCAAGAGTCTTTTGTTTGCCATGCATTTGTGCCAGGATA
>NW_015234279.1:0-705 GCF_001447785.1 Gekko japonicus | reverse complement strand
GCATATTAGCAGGAAAAAGAGGAGTTGCTGGGGCAGGTTTATGGAAGGCCTGGTGTGCACTGGTGTTGTAAGACCACCTTCCCTTGGTCTTCTTCGTCGAATGGGAGCTTGCAGTACATAGACCAACGGCAAGCGATGCAGATATATGTGCCAATAGGATGTGCAACTTCCTGTAGTAGTAAGCCTGAGTGAAGCAATCTGAAGGGTAGCCTTTTAAATGTTCCTGTATAGCAAAGCAAAAGAAATAGTTGCTTCTTGCATCTCAGTAGAAATCTCAGCAGAAGGCTTTGGATTTTACAGTGCAAAGGTTTTTTTTAGATCTCTTGCGAAGCCTTTTTAAGGAAGGCAGCCTGAAAAAAGAAGGGCTTTATTGTCATGTCCTGATTCAGGGTCATGTTTCCTGCAGTAATTGGGCTTTATGTTCAGGTGGCGGAGGCTCCAATGGAGTGGGTTGTATCAATAGAAGACAGAATGAAAACGCACACTCTAAACCTTCGGCAAGCCATGCAGCAGGGGTACACCTTCCTAACGGATGGCAATAATATCATCTTTCAAGTCTCTTTCGATGCTACTGGGGTCGCTGCTTATAAGGTACTAACCTGTTTGTAATTGAGCACATAGACCTCTAGGGAATTATGTTTGTTGTCTTTGTAATTGTATATAATTTTCACACATTAGGTATGTAAAAATAATCATACACAAGTT
>NW_015234278.1:0-705 GCF_001447785.1 Gekko japonicus | reverse complement strand
CCATTTGAGCTATAGGCCTATATTTAGGTTAAACTTAAGGAGACAGCAGAAAATGATAACTAAAACAGTTGTTTCTTAGTACAATGCACAATGTGGTGGTCCTTGAAACTTTTATACAGGATGTGCTGCTGGATATCTTTAATTTCTTCTGTGGAAATGAGATCCAGTTAGACCTTTAGCACAATCCATGTTTTGAGAACTGCTTCCACTTATGATTCAGAGCTACAATCAATCACACCACAAATCCTATTCAACATTTGTCATAGACATTACTATCTTTTGTTAGATTGCAGAACATCCCTCCCTTTAGCTACAATAATTTTTCTTAACATACTGCCATGGCAAAGTCATTCCTAAATGAAGAGATTCAGTATAGCAAGTTTGCATTGGTAATTTTATGTACACATATAAACTCATGATGAAACTTCATCTCAAACAGGATGAAATCTCAAATCTAAAATGCAGTATAAATCAGTCATCGTACATTGTTCCTGGATACCAGAGTACCATATAGGGCAGGATAAGCCATTACCATCTTCTGCATCCACAATGGCGGGAGAAGGAAGGGGGATAGCTAAATGGGATGAGTGACAAGACTTGTCAGTTCAACAAGGATATCTCCCTTATTCTAGGGGAAGAGGATGATGATCCTATGAGAAACCTGGGACAGACTATGGGGACTCTGCTCCCCTTATTCTGTTGGAG
>NW_015234277.1:0-705 GCF_001447785.1 Gekko japonicus | reverse complement strand
CACTTATTGCCAGGTTTTATTAGCAAGACCAGCGATCTGGTAGTGCAAAATGAAAAGTTCACTGTCAGGATAGACACTTACTTAATTCTATATGGTAGAAGAAAACATAGGGGTGGATCCTGTTGCAAATATCCATGCATGCAATTTTTGTTAAATCTCCCCTCTCATGGCAGCCCTCCAACTCTTTTCTCATGTTGATCCTGGGGGTCTTCTGTCACCCAGGTTCCACATTTGGGGGGTGGATGTTGGAGGGCACCAGATGCCAGTGTCATCTTCCCCTTCTTAATCCTCTAACCACCCATTCAAAGGAGGCAGGCAACAACAGCACAAAAAATATGCAGCAGAGCTTGAGACTGTCACTGTCCACCTCCCCCATCATTAGCATCTGTCTCAGCAGGTACCCAGAAAGACCTTGGACAACAGCACTTAAAGCTGAAATGTGTGGAACTGGAATATGTGGAGCCCTCAGATAGGGGGTGGGGAGTTGAATGAATACAGATTTCTCTTCACAACAACCAACCCCGCGATGCAGTGCCAATGATATGTCCCTGTATCTCAGGGCTAGATAGTGCTCTAGGAGGGGGAATAGTTGTTCCCAAGCCTTCTCTAGTTTATGTGGTGGACAGAAAGATCCTCTATGCAGGACACATCTGAAGTGACAGATTGCATCTGTGATGCTGAAGGTTGCTGATTTAAAAGGGGGGG
>NW_015234276.1:0-737 GCF_001447785.1 Gekko japonicus | reverse complement strand
ACTCCACATCTTAGAGGGAGCATTGGTCTTAACCACTTGAGTGTCTTATTTACATGTAAAAGACCAAGCTCATTTCTTAAACTTTCATTTAATGCATGCATAGGAATAAGAGGCACAATCCAGACACAATTCAAAAGTGTTTCAGCGCCACAGATTTCAAGGGAGGAGACTCATTTCACTGAATGAGACTTAACAACACTGCTTAACTTGGGCTGTATGACAGAGCCATAAACTCACTGGGATGATTTAGGGGGGGTCGCCATGTTGGTCTGAAGCAGCAGAGCCAAGTTGGAGTTCAGGGCAGTGTTCCCTCTTAGCTGAGTTAGTGTGAGCTAGCTCACAGTTTTTTAGCCTCCGGCTCACACCTTTTTGTCTTAGCTCAGGAAGGAGGGCTCCAGAGCAAACTAATTCATGCAGTAGCCAAATGGCTTGCTCACAACTTTAATGCCAGTAGCTCACCAAGTAGAATTTTTGCTCACAGGACTCCACAGCTTAGAGGGAACATTGGTCCAGGGGCACCATTAAGACCAACAAAGTTTTATTTAAGGCTTCCATGTACAAGCACACTTCCTCAGATAAATAGAAAGAAAACTTTTGAAGTGATTTTGTTCCAATTTGTCTGATGAGGTGTTGTTGTTCAGTCGCACAGTCGAGTCCGACCCTTTGTGACCCCACAGGCCAGATCTCGCCAGGCCCTCTGGTCTTCCACTGCCCTCCGAAGCCTGCTCAACTTCATG
>NW_015234275.1:0-705 GCF_001447785.1 Gekko japonicus | reverse complement strand
AGAGTGAGGGAAAGATGTAAGGGGGAACAACAGTGCAGCTGATATAAAGATGCTGTGGCATGTGATAATGTAGGAACATGTTTTTAGCATATCTTTAAAATTTAGACCAAAATGAAGCTGAGCTTCCAGAGTCACCTTTCCACTTTTTGTTGGAAGGGCACTGAAATAGAGAGTGAATGGTTACGGGAAAGGATATTGATCTATCTTTTCCTTCTGATCCATGTTTGTGACCACTTCTACAAGGCGTCGCAGGCCTTGGATCCAACACTGAGCTTCTTCAGCTGAGCCAGCAATCAGGTCCAGGTTGCCACGACGCCCATGGAAGACGATGGTGAAACAGTGCTCAGGTGGGAATTCCTCAGCTAGACTCTGAAGCACCTCTGACTGGTGTCCTTCACGCACAGTCTCCACATCACTCACTGAAACTGGGACATGGACAACCGAGCAGACTTCATGGAGGGCTTAATGTTACAGAATTACTCTCTTGCCCTCTCAGGCATGACAGATAGCTGGAGCATTACCTGTCTACTCATGCATTCACATATACATCTACCTATTCAGCCTGTTTGCCTAACCAACCATCCTATACCCACGTCTAATACAAGCAGAAAGTTTTTGTGACAGTTTGGGTTTCACAGAACATAATACACCAAAGAAGAGAGGCAATACCTTCAATCACAGGGGTGTCAAACATGCGGCCTAGGG
>NW_015234274.1:0-705 GCF_001447785.1 Gekko japonicus | reverse complement strand
TGGCACATCATTGGGACCTGGCAACCCTAGCTAACAACTGACCATCTCCTTCTCCCTTTCTAACTGGTCACTGAAATCCTAAACTTTTTGTACATGTTTATACCAAATGTGTAGTAATCCCAGTAGTAAATCCACAAAATAAATCTTTTGTAGCCTTTCTCTTTTGCTACTTCACTTCCTTTTAAAATTTCCCGTCTGGGAAGACTGACATCTCCAAAGCTCATTGGTGAATGATCACTCGTTGCAAAAGGGGGCATGGAGAGAAAGCAGAAGGGAGGAGTGTGGGAGTGTCCTGGGGTTTCTCCATGCAGGCATCACAACAAACCACAGATGCTACAAACCACGGTTAACAAGCCTGATATAAACTATGGTTTAGAATTCCAGTTTATCATCCACCAACAAACCTCCACAGTTTGCTGGGTAAACTGCATTCCATCTTGAATATGTTTCAGCAAGTCTCTCAGCCTCCCCAATCTAGATTATGGGGTAAGAATACTGGCCTAGTGTACAAGACTGTTGTAAGGAATACACTGATGTAAACTGATTTCCAGTGCTAGTAGGCAGAATCAGAGGAAGGCCTTGGCCTCTATATTTTGTTTGTTGGCCCTTCAGGGCATCCAACTGGCTGCTATATGAACCAGTATGCTGGACTACATGGGTCACTGGTCTGACCCAACCGGCTCTTCTTACAGTCTTATGGTCTAA
>NW_015234273.1:0-705 GCF_001447785.1 Gekko japonicus | reverse complement strand
GAAAGACAAATGCAGATTCCGCCATAGACTGGGTACATCTTTTGTAGCTTTTCAGCACACAAGCCATCATAACAGAAATGTCTTTCCTTTATTTCCTTATCTGAAAATAAATAGTAATCTGCCACATGAAAGGCTTGTGAAGGGTGATGGCAAAGGTCTTCATATTTATTCAATTTTGTTCCCCCCAACAAAAGCCTCCATGTTTCCAGCCACTGTTCACTGACTCTGTGGCTGATGGAGAGCAGAGCAGAATCTAAATCTCAGTGGGAATTTGATTATTGTATTTATTGAATTCATAATGCTTATAAGGCCTTTTAACAGAACCATTCCAGGGCATTTTGAAAGGGATGTTGTCTTACTCTTGTGCTCAGAATAAAATTGACAACCACAGTTAAAAGCATGGCAGCAGACAAACAGGATGAGCGAGGAACTAAACACAAAGAAGCATCCAATGTGCTAATCTATTTTTTCCCCATCGGAAACTAGGCTGAGATAGTAAGGTATGCACTTGTTTGTCTTTGTGCTCTGTGTGAAAACAGGCAGAGTTGATGTAAATCATATTAAACAAATAGGGGAGGATATTAATGAACATATTACACATTTCTTTTCCCCATCAACTTTGTCAGTCAGTACATATTGCTAAAACACATAAGGTTGCCACTCTCTTTCCCCGCGAGCACGAACTTTGCTTATTGGCTTCAGCTT
>NW_015234272.1:0-705 GCF_001447785.1 Gekko japonicus | reverse complement strand
TGCCACTACAGACAAACACGGCTACCCATCCTGAGCCATCACACTGGAACGTAAACCGGTTGACTATTGTGCCGTGTGACCGTGTCCCTAAACACAGAGGGCGTGAATCAGGGCAATTCCCAACCGGATGACTAATCGGCTGGCCAGCCGCTCTCCCTCGCTGGAGGGCACCTCGTGATCCTGACAAGAGACGCCTCCGCTTGTAAACAGACCTGAGGCTGGAGCTGCCGTGACGTCATCTGCAGGTGCGACTTGTGGCTTTGGACTAAATGCTTTGGAAAAGACCTTCTCTGGTGGAAACGTCTGGACCGAAATGAGCCATCCAAGAACGTTCAGGCCACACTTGCCACTTGACAAAAAACCTCACTAGTCCTCATGATGACGGGACAGTGTGACAATTGGAGGAAAGCTCTGGCATTCGGTGACTCTCTGCGGCTTGGAAAGATCTCTGGCATTTCCTGTTCCTCTGCTTCGCTGCTTACCTGCCCCTCATAAGTATTCACTTCCCTCCTTCTGGATTCTTATTCCGTTTTCGTGGCCAGGGATGGTTTCAGAAGAGACAAGAGCATCTTTAAACCAGAGGTAGGTTTGGGGAACCGGGTGGGTGACGTGTAAATCTGTAATGTACTTTTTGTAATGCGACTTCTTGCGCTACGACAGCAGGGTGGGAAGAACAGCAAAGTGCAGGATGCATCCCCCCCCCCC
>NW_015234271.1:0-705 GCF_001447785.1 Gekko japonicus | reverse complement strand
ACCCCTGACCGCACTCTTAAACCACTGCCAGAGTCTAATCGTATAACTAATTCTAAACCAGGCGATAGATTGTGGATAAATAGATTCACAAAATGAAGAGAGTGATAGATGGGGGGGGGGTTTCCCTCTACAAACCTGCAGGAGTCCCAAAGTTTGCAGAAAAATCTGATTTCTTTTGATTACACTGGTGGATTAAAACGCCTGAAAACAGCAGAAACAATGTCTCTAGCTTTAAGAAAAGAATGTCCACTGAGGTTTCAGTTGGCATTGTGCAGGTTGCTAGGCAACCACAACAAGATTGCAGATCATTCCAAACCTTGGTTTCTGTTCAGCAGAGCAATGGAAGGGGGAGGGAGGGACTTGGACGAAACAGAACCCCATCTTCCTCTCCTATCATGTCCCCTGATGGAGGAGGACTCACTGCAGACTAAGCCAGCAGCAACCGCCAGAGACTTGCTATCAACAGCACTTGGCCTGCCAGTGGTGGCTACCATGCAACTGAGCCTGATGCCAGCAGCCACTGAACAACTGGGCTAGATTTTTCCCCAGGGAGAGGCTGTCAAGGGGAGGGAAGGAGGGAAAGCTAAACGCAGGGAGAAGATAAAGGTAAGGTTGCCTGGCGGGTAGGTAGGAAGTAGAGAACTATGCTGCAAAGGAAAGGAGAAATAATGGTGGGTTGGGATACAGAGAAAAATGAGATCCCCC
>NW_015234270.1:0-705 GCF_001447785.1 Gekko japonicus | reverse complement strand
CACTCTAGGTTTCCTACTCTATGCCTACCATAGAGATCAGGAGGAGGAAATGCTAAAGCATCACATGACACCGCTGTTTTCTCACCACCACCCGATTCTTTCAAAATGTGGGAGGGGTGATCAAACCTGGGGATCCCTCAACCCCATCAGGGGGATGGGAACCCTATCATTCTTAAGAGGGTTGGATTTTGCTCTTGAGCCTCCTGTTGCTGATCCTAATGTTTTCTTTCTTCTACACCTGCAATTTATTTGATGGGAGTTTTGATCCACTACGTTGCCACTCCGTATCAAGGATCTTTTTTTTCATTTACTCTTATTTGGGAGTTTACACTAGAAATCATAAATGAAAGTAATGTTCAGAGACACACTTTTTTGGAGAGATTTTTTTTTAAAAGACATCTTTTCCCTTTGACAGAAACAATTTTCAAAGTGAACCATTTTCAGGTTCAGAAACATTTGGCTAGTCTTCTGATTATTCAGTGCTTTTCATTCCCACATACTTATGAACTTCTTGCTCCCAACCAGGCCAGAGCTAGAAGTGCCAAAATAGTATGAAAGTCTGTTATCTCACTATTTACCAATCCAAGTGGGATGTTAAATAGCAGGTAGCTGAGACATCATGTTGGAACATATGGTCCTTTCTGACATTCAGAACCAGAGGGAAATAGTTTATATCGACTTTCTACAAAGAGAAGAAGAAGAAGA
>NW_015234269.1:0-705 GCF_001447785.1 Gekko japonicus | reverse complement strand
CTACTATTACAGAATGGGATATAGCCATCAAACAGGAGGCAAACAGAAGCCACCTTACACCATTCCTCATCATTCCTGGGCTCAGGAGTAAGGTGGCCACTTTCAAATATGTACCCATTTTCTGGGTGGGGTCACAGTGGGCAACCAGAAAAGGCACCGCAAGGGAAGAATCAGGTGAGACGCAAATGAAACCTGGGAAAGTCTGGCAGGCCACCAGTGGAGACTGGCAGAATGTTCAGGGGATTTTCAGACCCTAGAATTGGCTACCAGGTGGTAGACAATGATGCAATGGGTCGGACCTGTAAATATCAACGTGCTGGCTGTCCTGCAATTGTGCTGGGAAAGAGGGGGGAAAGAATTCGTTGGCTGTTATAAATCAACCTCAGTCTATCAGCTTGTCCTTGATTTATTCCACCTGGCCCAGGTCTTTGCATGGACCACAAAGAAGATGACAGCGCTTGTCGGCAGGCTGAGGAAGGCACATTCCAGGTTGGGAGCTGAGAACCAGACGAGATGTTATGTTTTACACAACTTCCCCAAGGGGGACTTACAGCCATACTGCAGCTCCAAGTTCTGGTGCCAATTCCTGTGTAAAAAGGGCAGATGGGCCTGATTCTGATTGGGACTGTGGGATACAGGGAGGAGGGAGGGATCACTTCAGCAGCCAAAGAAAAGCCAGGGGCTGATTTCGCACTAGAGCTGCCT
>NW_015234268.1:0-705 GCF_001447785.1 Gekko japonicus | reverse complement strand
AAACTGTGGTTTAGAAAATTTAAGAAGCAGCCCTAAACAGGCCTCAGGAGATTCATTTTATTCAGTAGGGCTTATTCCCATGAAAACATTCTCAGGATTGCATTTTCATGTAATCTAGGCCCAGGTAGCACTTTGAGGCTAGGCAGAACTTTGAAATAACTAAAATGGAATTCCCCCAGGTTTTATATGGACTCAAGCAGCTGTTTCCATGTCTTACCTGGTTAAAGCCTTTGTGCCACACAATTTGATCATCATAAAGAGTTAACTCTTTCCTTGGAGGAGCCTGGGGATCCAATCTTCCCACCTTTACTCTAGCAAAAGAGTAATTTGGGAAAGTTACCCAGTTGGTAACATCAAAACCCGCCATAAATTCTCCATTTTCATTAAAGTGGATGGTGTCTCCTGCAGTATTGTTGAATTGGATGCCCCTTAGAGATCTGTGGATCTAGATTGTAAGAGAAAAGGAACAAACTGAAGAAAACAAAGGGGCAGAAATCATTACACTGAGCTGTGCAAACGTCCCGACTTCACTAGATGTAGATTACTTTGATTTCACACTGTCTGATTATTACCTACACCAGTTACTTACTTGGAAACCAGGAACCATACCAAAATAGAACATCTCTAACCTCAGCACGACATAACTGTTCCCCAGACTATGTATGGCTTTCTGTGGACACTGGACTACTGATTGTGATGTACTGG
>NW_015234267.1:0-705 GCF_001447785.1 Gekko japonicus | reverse complement strand
TTGGAGAGGGGGCTAAAACAGAGATAAACTGATGAGCTTGTGGGTACTTAGTGATTTCGTGACTCAGCTGAAATTTGAAACCAAGATTCACTACCTTAGACCATGGTGAATGATGACGTACAAGCATTGGGGGCGAAAAAATTGATCCTTGCAATCTTTGCCATTTGCACGGTTGTGGTGTAGATCTGTGGCTATGTGCAAGAAAAGGAGAAAGCCAGTTCATGGATGCATGGGGAAACAAATGTACTGAAACTCAACAATAATTCCATGTTATACACCCATTAAGAAAAATGCTGAGAGAAGCAGCCTTAAGTCTATGGGACTCTGTGAACTTCAGCAGAATTTGTTAAATGCCTCTCGTATGAATACTGCAGAATTCAGTGCCTTCTGTGCAGCAGAAACCAGGAGGCTTTGCTGTGAGATTTAGAACCATTCTGCTGCATGGAATATGTGTTTCTGCTGATAAGAATTCATTACGTGGTCCTTTCAGGAATGACAATGCATTCTAGGGAGATAGTTTTGTTTCACACTCGCTGCAGTTTTGGGGGTGTGCCTGTTACAGGGATTGCAGCATCCCATTGAGGAGATACCGTATTATCCATATGCCTATTCATCGTAAATCACCGTGTCTCTGTGCTGCTTCGCGTGTAAATTGGTAATCTTGCAAAGTCGTTCCGTTGGAGAGGGGGCTAAAACAGAGATAAA
>NW_015234266.1:0-705 GCF_001447785.1 Gekko japonicus | reverse complement strand
AGAGCAGGACGGACTCCATCCGAAGTCCCACTCTGAACTATACACATGTCTCTCAACTTGGAAAATGTGGGACACTAATTAATTCACAGTGGCTCTTTTTAACTCAAAGACCACCCCCTGGGATCTGCTCAACAAGCCAAGCTTGACATTATAGTTCTTTCTGGCTTACATCTCTTAGGTTGGAACAGAGAGATTTAAATATGGAGATGGATCGAAACTGCTTACTGCGCTACTGAAATTCTCCACCTGTGACCTCACTGCATCATTCACCCCTGTGCTGCCCTGCAGCGGCTTCCTTCAAACCGTTGCTACTGCAGAATGCCAACTGGGTACCACTCCGGCCTCAGAGAGGAGGAAGGAGCAGAGGGCAACACCAAACGTGTGCTTTGCTTGCCCTTCCACACCAAACCAGAGAAGCCCCTTAGTTCTGGGCTGTGGGGTGGAGAATAGAAGGGTTTCTGTGTGTTATGAAATAAGCCGGGGGTTCCCAAAATGCCACCCACACCTTTCCCGGGGAACAACAAGTGTTTTTAGGAAGTGGGTGAGGCCAGGCTTTTGATTGGCCACTGGAGATCTGACTGGCTATGCAGATGAAAAGGGCACCTGCCTGAAAAGGTGAAGCGTCACTACGAGAATCATGCAGAACCTCCCTCCCTGACATGTTGTGATTGGTTCTGCCACCTGCGGCAGCCATTTTGTGGTTGC
>NW_015234265.1:0-705 GCF_001447785.1 Gekko japonicus | reverse complement strand
TTTTTAAAAAAAATAAATATTCTAGTTGTGAGGAATGCTTGCTTTAAAACTTAAAATCATTAGATTTCTGGACCTACTTACACTTCCTACTTTATCCTTATCTGTGTGTGTTAACCTACATTTCAAGTTTCTCAAGTATCTAAGTCAGGCATTGGTGATACCATTAGAGGTCAGATTTGTTAGTATTAGAACTTTGTGTTCCTCCGTTATGGTATTCACGGTCTGGGAAATACTTTATTTTTTAAGTGACCCATCGGTCTAGTTGTTCATTATAAATGAGGCAGTGAGGTCTGCCCTGCCTGGATTGCTGCCAGTATTTGTTCAGAAAGATTATATGTTAACTTCAGTCTTGACTAAGAAGAGAAATATGCCGAGGAGTGATAGAACTGGTAAGAAAATATCTCTTTCCAACCCTTACCCAGCTCCTGCTGTGGAACTATACTCTCCACGTTCAGATGTTTATTTTCTCCTGGATTGTGTGGGGGCAGGTTTATTTCTGGCAAAAGCCAGTTGTCTTAGTTCTGATAAGTTGTTTCCAGTCATGTCTAATCTCCTGTCCTGGAGTTTGCTAATTTTTTAAATAATTCAGGTGTCTTAAAATAGATGGTCCCATGTTTGCTTACTGGAGATATGTTCAGCACTTAAAAAATAATAGGAGGGCAATGTACAGGGACTTAGCCCCTCACGCCAGTCCAGGGGTGAGAG
>NW_015234264.1:0-705 GCF_001447785.1 Gekko japonicus | reverse complement strand
CCTCTGTGCCCTGTTCATTGGCCCTCCAGGACAATTGATTGGCTGTGGTATGAAGCACGATGCTGGGCTAGATGGAGTCACAGACAACAGAAAGGTGTCAGGGTAACCACCTACTTAAGCAGTCACTTAATGCCCACATCTTTGACACCAAGGATTGACTCTTTTAATCATTTGGATAGGCTCTTAGTGTAGTGGCGGTCTTTCAGTTTCAAGAATCAGTGGATCTGTGGTGAAGAGGCTAGAGATGATGGTATCAACAGTTAACTTAATGGTTTGGGGCAATGTTATGATGTTCTTGGCCAGCTCTTTGCTGACTGTATTCCACCTTCACTTTTGTGGGCATTTCTAATTCTCTCTTGTATATTAAGGTCAAATGTCATGATTTTAAGGATCTACAGCTAGGACTGTTTCCTGCCTCCCATTTAATTTGAAAGGCTAGTTAATTGCTGGGGTGGACCAGCCATACAATTTACAGAGAGAGGTCCCAGTGGGGCCCTTCCCTAGAGGGCTAATGCCGAGCCCCCAGTAGCTCTGCCAGTGTTGCAGGGGCCACTGAGGCTGCAGGGCCTGGCAACCAGGGGGAGATCAGTGGTGGGGATATACAGGGCACCTTCAGCGACTGCATGACATCACTTCTCGGAAAAACCTACTAACGATGTCATTCCTCTCTAGGGATTGCTGGAAACCTCTATGGTAAAATCATAA
>NW_015234263.1:0-705 GCF_001447785.1 Gekko japonicus | reverse complement strand
TTCACAACAGAGCTCATCCAGCCCGTTACTCCACTCCCACAGACAAGGAAGGGAGAAAACTGGATGCGTTGGGTCACAAGGTCTACTCTTTGTCTGCTCACCTTTAGAATTTCCATCTTTCAAGCTATCATGGGAGTTTAAACCATTTCTATGGCAGAAGGTATCTCCCTGTCTTGAATTTCTTTCTGAGGACAAGAAAGACCTTGCCAAGGTCTTCCTTACTGAAGACATCAGACTGTCTAAACAGCACATCAATACCTCTTGCCACTCCATTGACTCTGCTATAAGAACCATTGCTTCTGTAGTGGTGATTAGACAACATCCCTGGTTGCACTTAACTACCCTGTCCATCGAGACCAAATGTAGGGTGGAGGACCTGCCTTTTGAGGGTTCCACACTTTTCAGAGTGTACAGATGAGACTCTCACTCAGATCAAGAACAATCACCAAACAGCACAGTCATTAGCTCAACCTTCCTCCCCTTATCAGAAGCAGTATCCACCTGCTTCCAGACTGTGGCACCCTTATAGAGACCAGCATCCATTTAATCCACCCAGATTCCCATATCCTCACCTGAGGTCGTCTTTCTCCTATCCATCCTCTTCTAGGTGAAGGAATGGGTCTAAATTGAAGCCTGGCCAAACACAGCCTGCTTCAAGAGACTCCTAGGGTCATCTGACAAAGCCTCCTTTCTGACTAGCTCAAG
>NW_015234262.1:0-705 GCF_001447785.1 Gekko japonicus | reverse complement strand
GAAGATTGTATGGGACCCTTTTAGTCACTTGAGGACCTAAAAACCTGGAGCTGGTCCTGTTTTTGAGCCACACGGTGCCGTTTTGGAACAATCTATGGGAATACTGAGTAGCTGGTATCCTAATCAATGAGATATAGGTCTGTTGAGTACAATTAATTTAGATGGAGATAAAATCAAGTAAATGGCTGTTCAGATAACTAGAGTTTTTTGCCAAGTAACACTATAACAGTAAGTTGTTGCAATGGAACTATGGGGAATCCTGGATCGTGGAGGCAAATCTTTAATTCTCATTTCCATCATGTTCAGGTTTTTCTTTACAGGTATCAGACAGCAGAAAGGGGTTTAAAAACCTTTCATAAACTAGAGTACAATAATTTCAAATAAATTCAAATTGAGACAATCTGTAGTAACAATGTATTCTGAAGGAACAATAAGAATTCAAAAAGAGTACTAAATAATACAGAGATATAGGTATGTCATTGCAAGTCTTTTAATAAGCAAATTAAAAAGGGAATGTTTGAAATAAATCTAATACCAATAGAAATCAGGACTTTTTCAAGTAAGAAAAACAAACTCAGCTCTCTGTGCTCAACAGAAAATATGAGTCTTACCAAAGTTAGCTGTATTGAGAGTCTTCTGGACATGAAATATGTTTTTATACTGTGGTTGAGTTTTTAAATACTGGATTTTAATTAATGACTTTCA
>NW_015234261.1:0-706 GCF_001447785.1 Gekko japonicus | reverse complement strand
TGCATAATTCACGATAAGCTCTTCTTGTTCTTCTGGGAGTTCACAAGCCACTGAACAGTCAAGCTGGCCAGCTCTCTGCATGCACCAGGGTTTTTTAAAGTGTGTTTCTCAACTGTGCCATGCATGACCTTGCCTTGTCTACTCAAGGACTGCCAACTGCTAGCATTATTCTAATAGCCACAGGTAGCTCCCAACCTGGTACGAAGTTGTGCTGCTATTAAGTTTGGGTCATGGTTACTGAAAGCTCAAGTTATTCCCAGAGGTATTGTAACTATGAACACTGCAATCTTAGAATGTATCTTAAGAACATACCAATCACTTAGGCTCATTTTAAAGCAGGATATCTACAACTGGTTCAGCATATCAGCCCAAAATGCACACAAGGAAGGAAGGATAGAAAGGATCAGTCTCATATCTACACAACTACTTTCTCATCCACTGTTCAGAGCCTATACAAAGCTAGACACATACCTAACACACCTCACACTGCCAAACAATTTCTGATGATGAAGGCTGTCAGTTCTTACAACGGTACCACCAGCCTCACATCTGGAATTCTTTAATGACTTAAAACCTGCATTTAATTTTTCTTGTTAAAGATGGAAACTGGTTTACTGCCACTGCATATGTAGATTATACACTGGGTTACTAAAAGTACACAGCATGAAAGAGGCCACTAGGAGATGGGAGTAAGCAGTGAAGTGGC
>NW_015234260.1:0-705 GCF_001447785.1 Gekko japonicus | reverse complement strand
CTTAATTTTTTTTTTTTTGGGGGGGGGGGATCAGCCTGATTGGTAGCTGCCAGCTCAGAAAAATGTGGAAACGTATATATGTTTCTCTCTCAGTGATGGAGGCCTTCGTTTTGGAGAGATGGAACGTGACTGTCAGATCGCTCACGGAGCAGCGCAGTTCTTAAGGGAGAGATTATTTGAAGCCTCAGACCCCTATCAGGTTCATGTGTGCAACTTATGCGGGCTGATGGCCATAGCGAACACGAGGACACACACCTACGAGTGCAGGGGCTGCCGGAATAAGACTCAGGTATGTCAAAGGAGGAGACAAGAACGGGCATCATCTTGAGGTTGGGTTTCAAAACAGCAGAATAATGTATTTGCACATTTTCTGCACAAAGAAGGATCCTGAAAAGCAGACCGTTTAGTTTGGTAACAGTCCCGTGGTCCATTAGGGATGAGCTCATTCACAGCTTAAGCTTTCTTGGGCTAGAATCTTTGGTAGACAAAGAAAATCTGGAACCCAAAGGCCACGAAATGCACAGGGCTCTTGGCTATGCTGTTCACAAACCCCTTTTCATCTTTATGCGTCTGATGAAGTGTGCTGTAGCCCGTGAAAGTTTATTCCGTGATACCTTTGTTAGAATGTAAATGTCACATAAAGCACAATGAAGCATATGTTGTTTGGTCCAAAATGTGACGACTTTTGGTCTCATCTGCAGTATG
>NW_015234259.1:0-705 GCF_001447785.1 Gekko japonicus | reverse complement strand
GACCCACATCGGTCATAGGAAATGAGCTTTCGTCCCGTTCCCCTCCGCACACAAACACGCGCACACACACGGATGGTGCCCATGCCCAGTCTGAGCACTGTAGCTCCTGCAGCGCTGGCAAAGTTGGCTGGGCTTGGCTGGGCTTGTCTCTGGCCGCTGGCAGCCCTCCAAAGCGATGGCCCAACGGGAACTTTCCTGCCAGGTCAAATGGACAGTCCGCCCTGGCCCCCATTCATTTCTATCGATCTCAGAGGAGAACTCCTCTCCAAGCGGTGCCCTGACTCTATTTTTTTACTGTTCTTTAAATATATTGCCTTCTTTATCCCAAGGGTCTGGCTCTGGCACTTTTAAAATTAAACAGATGAATCCACGTGCCCTTGAAGGACACACAGTCCAAGTAGAACTGATTAAAAGCTTAAGGGGGGGGAACAAAAGGAAGCCTGGAGACCCTGCCAATTCTTGCAAATCACAAATTTAATAGTTCTCAACATTGATTTCAGCAGAATGACGTTTTTGCTCCTCTTCGTCATCCCGGGCTTGTGACTTTTGCTTCCTTTCTAACAAGCCTGCTTTTGATTGCCAAGTCGGTTTTACAAGGTAGTCTCTTTTTTATCAACTCCATTTGCTTCTTTGCTGCTGAGGTCTCCTGGTTTCACATGCAGTGGTGTCAGCAAGTAGCCAGCAATGTTCCCTCTAAGCTGAGTT
>NW_015234258.1:0-705 GCF_001447785.1 Gekko japonicus | reverse complement strand
CCCCCTAGCGCAGCTTAGAAGGGACTATGGTTGGCAGCTATTAAGCGCAGTCCCCTGGCTCGCATTTATGTGTTTCGTTTCGTTTCCAGCTAGGCTAGAACACTGTTCTCTGATATGAAAGCCATTCACAGGAAGGAAGTTTTAACACGGGGGAATTGTTCAGACGCGGGATACTGCCTGTGCATTTTGAACATGTATCCGTAGCTGGAGAGCCAGTTTAGACTTTTCTGTAACTATGCAACGGCTGCCAAAGAGGGCCCTGAAATCTCATCCCTGCTCCCCCGACCCCTAACATCGACTAGCGTTTGTCAGTGACATCACAACATCCAGCATCCAATAATGGCGATAGGGTCAGCATCACAGTGCCCTGTCGGGAGGTAATTTCTGCCTGACGACACAGACCAGGTGGAGAAGTTGCTTCATGACAGCTGATCTCAGCAGAAACCATGTGTTTACTATAAGATCTAATCTAACTCCACGTGCTATTCGTTACGTGGGGTTGACCTGTGGAGGATCGTTCTTTGAAATCTGGAACGAAGCCATGAGAATGACCTCGTTCCACCCAGCCTCTGACTCTAGAAACGATTTGCCTAGATACCTTGCGTTCTTGCCAACCTAATGCCTCCTTGAACAGTGACTGGCTTCAAACATCTCAAAATAATTATCGTCGCGAGTGCATTAATGCAATTAGACACGGCATTAATA
>NW_015234257.1:0-705 GCF_001447785.1 Gekko japonicus | reverse complement strand
GGACTACAGGTTGGAGCCCAGAGTATTGTAGTTTCTTAGGTCCGCTTGCAGGAGACAGAGATCAGTGACCAGAATTACTCCAGTCCAATGCCAAACGCAGCCAATCAGACATGGCACTTGTGATTTGTTGAGGCTCAGAGAGATGCTGACCTGTGTGTGTGTATGCTCTAGCTGGTACATGCATCTGATGGGGATAGTCATGGGCTTCGGCTCTTAAAGGCGGTGCAGCTGGATTTCCACATGGAAGCATCTTTTTGCTAGAACGCTTCTTGCAGTCTGTGCTTTGGGACCCATCTTGGGAGCAATGGAAAGCCCTGTCCCTCTGTGCTCTTGAGCTAGCTGCTAATGTGGAAGTACCAGGAAGGGAGGCAGCACAAGGGACTGGTCTATCACCACTTGGTATTAGACACGGCAGGTCACAATGGAAACTTCATGTTCAGAGAGAGGATGCCTCTAACTGCCAGATACTGGAGATTGCTGCTGCATTCACGTGTTCTTGTGCTTTCTGAACTAGTTGGTCTGATACAGCAAGGAAATTCTTACGCTTAGCTCAATGAGGACATTGTACCAAGTTATGGCTGGCCCGTGCAATTGTTTAGAACACAGGCTGGAGTTTCTGCTTCCAAACGTGCAATAGACTAACTGTGGGTTTAGAGCTACTTGTCTGTTTTGTGTTCATGTTCCCTTTAGAATTGGGTAGTAGTG
>NW_015234256.1:0-706 GCF_001447785.1 Gekko japonicus | reverse complement strand
TTTTTCCCCCCCAATGTTCTCCAGCATGTTGGATTATTCCTGTAAGGCTGAGGAAGAGGCCCCCAGACGGGAGGGGGGAGAGAACAGGACTGTCTTTTCCCAGGTCATCCAGTGTAGAGCAAGGACTGCTAAGAATGTATGAGATGCACTTCGGGCAAACTGTATGTGCCTCTGACATCAGCACAGCTTGGCTTTCCATTGCGCAGAGTTCACACTTTGCCCTATTCTGCCCCTAGGATTTACTGCTGCCTCTTCCTCTTCATCTGTGGCCCATTTCAAGCAACGCCTGGAAAATCTGCTGGATGCGCCTCGTCGTTTCCACGAGGACTGCCTGAATGACGAATGTGCCTTCTATATGTCCCGCGTCACCACCTTCACCCAGCCTTCAGTGCCACGGTGCCAGGAGCCTGTTGCGAAACTGCTGGATGCTCAGGATGCTATGGTGAGCTGGAAGCATCTTTTAATGTTCTCTAGCCCTGTGCAACAATGGGGCTATGCTGCTCCAGCATGGGGAAGACTACAGGTGGATACAGGCAGCCACTTTCCAAGTAGTAACTCACTGTAATATGCCGTGGAGCCACTTGACAGAGCACTGGGAGTGGCTTAGCATTGGAGTGGCTTATTGAAGTGGCACATCTTGTTAGTTCTGGCCACTCGATGAATGAGTCCATTCAGAGCAATAGGCTGGCACTTCCTTAACACCTGA
>NW_015234255.1:0-706 GCF_001447785.1 Gekko japonicus | reverse complement strand
GGGATGTCCTTTTTTCAAGCAATGCAGAAATTCATGTGACACGTGGAATCCAAGGATAGATCCCTAGCTTCATTGCCCTCCCCACTGTCTCTTGGCTCTGATCTTATTCCCCTCGATTTCTACCACAAACAGAGGCACTCATGCAAGGGATTATTTCCAGTGGCACATGTGGAAATACTCGATAGATGGATGACTATAGGGTCCCTGTACCTTCCCTAGTGGCATAGAAGAGAGGATCTGGACAAGTGATGTTTCCCCGTTCCCTATACCACTCACATTAAAGAACTGTACGTGCCACAGTTCCCTCTTCGGCATTGCTCTTAAAGGCACAGGGATCCCTCTTCATGTGTATCTGTTTACATGGTAGCGTGAAAGGAACTTACAGGAAAATAGTACAAGATTTGGCATGAATTCAGATCTGATGAGCAGAAATTCCTTATTCGTATGTGTCATCGTAGCAAAATCTTTCTCTTTAAACAGAAAGAAAATGATTTGATCTCGGTCCCTTTACCCTCTCCTCCTCAGTCTTTTCAATAACCTCTTGCCTTTCTGTCCCTTGACTCTCTTGTGATCAGTGGCTTCCAAATCCCTTTCAAGCCCCCTTTCTATCCCACAAAATTGTGTGTGCATGAATTTTGACTTTGTACAGATAGCTAACCTAGAAGACAGATTTATGTTACCTTTCATTTTTTTCTTTAAAAAAGAG
>NW_015234254.1:0-706 GCF_001447785.1 Gekko japonicus | reverse complement strand
TGGACGGCTTGGTCGATGTCAACGAAATGCATGAAACATCAGGTACACACCACACTAACGCTACACGTTTTCATTATAAGTCTAAAAGCCTCTACTGTTCGTCTGCTGTGGCTGAACCCGGCCGATTTAAAGTGGACCTGACCGCTGGGAGGAAACACGCCGGAAAAGAGTTTCAGAGTCAAATATCCTGGTTTTTTTGGTTATTTAGGGAGGCATCCTTCATTTCAAGAGAAGCGTTCTTATTTTGGAATCCTCTCGGGCACGTGGAGACTCGGGGGTCAGCCCCTTCCCTCACACCTGTCAGAGAAAGCAACAACCTTGGAGTTTTCTGGATTTTTACGTCCCGTGAGCCTGCCGTTCACAAACGCATCGGATGTGTCATCTCCGATCTGGTACATTTTGGCTGCAAATGCAGAGGTTATTTGAAGGGGATGCGGTCGGAGCATCTGCCGCGATGTGCCATGTGCACGTTTGGCTCCGATGATCATCTCTCCTGGGCACCTGGCTGGGTCAAGGCATCAGAGGGCCCCAGTGGGATACCTTTAAGATGGCAACCTTCTGTGCCTTCGGCCTGGGAGAGAGTTCCATTGCATTTAGTACAACTGACCGACTCAACAGACATTGGGGAGGGGGCTGTTATAGACCATCCTTGGGGATGCTGGCAGAACCAATCTCTCCCTAGGTAGCCAGTTTGGTGTAGTGGTTA
>NW_015234253.1:0-706 GCF_001447785.1 Gekko japonicus | reverse complement strand
AGCAGGGTTCTGCCGATGGTCTTATCTATCAGCTCTCAAGGGCTCCCAGCCCTCCAGCCCTCAGGCCCACACATGCACGTACTTCTCATTTGGCAAGCGGTCACGCCCCACCTTCCAATTCCCTCCAGAGGGCTCCTGTCTTCTCCTCTCTCGGTTAGGTCACCTCCTAGCCACCACATGCGGTACCTTCAGACCTCTCGGAACGAGGACAGGATTCCAGGAGAGTATGCCAGAAACGCAAATCAACCACTGCCGTGTGGGTAACAGTTCACAAGTGGCCCAGACTGCTACGAAGTCCCTTGTGTTGACTGTGGGACCTCGCCATGACCTGGCCATGGCGACATCCTCTTAAAAGCTCCTGGTGGAAATGGACTCAAGTCTTCTAGAAGACAGTGGCTTTTGTAATTTGTCCTTCGCTACCGACTTTAGTGAATTATTCCACGGCTATGACCAATATTTAAAGAGCTGATCCACAAAGAGCCAAACTAAGCTTAAACATGGCTGCCACAAGTTCTCCATTTCCATTCTAAAGTCATTTGAAAACGCCGCTCAGGCGGTGTGGTGCTCTTCCACTCTCCACGCCTTTCCAAGTGCCAAAAGAGTGGGGGGTGGGCATACAGCCACCACACTTGAAAAGATACAGGGTGGTTCTGTGCCACAGACTTTAAAGGGGCGACAGAGAACAGGCCATTGGATACTTACCGTG
>NW_015234252.1:0-706 GCF_001447785.1 Gekko japonicus | reverse complement strand
CTGCCACCTGGGAACTGCAGTTTGATCAAGTATGCGTCGAGCACGTGCCAACATGATGAATCCAGCTGAGTGCTACCAGTGCGCAGGCACAGAAGGGACATGTGCATGCCAATGTAATGAAGTTTAAATGAGGCACAACCTACCTAGGCTCACCGTTTGCATGCATGCAGTGGGGAAACCTCCATCCTTGCCCCTAATCCCCTACCCTCAAAAAATTGAGAGGAAAAAAATGGCAGAAAAAGCCTCTCCCCCAGTGCCACTCTAGAAATTTCCTCATGTCTCTATAGTCTTTACCACAGAGGTTCAGGAGAAATTCCTAGAGTGTCATCCAGAAATGACACCACGTCCTCCCAAAACTCCACTATCCCAAAACGGGCACCGTCCTCAAAACCTCCTGGCATCTGCTGAGACAGAGCTGGTTGCCCTAGGTCTGCCCACGGCAAGCCCAGGGCATACATATTCCGGGCAAGACATCAAATGGCAAGCGTGTGCCAACAGCAGCTACACAGCCAGATGCTGCGCTGAAGGCTGCCCTTTCTAAGGTACAAATGAACAACTTGAAATTCTGTACTGAATCGCTACTCTGGGTCTCTGCTGGGGAGAAAAGTGGGGCATAAATGAAGGAAATTATCTATCTATCATCAGTCTATCTTCCTATTTTCCTGTCTCTCTTCCTATTTCTCATCTATCTATCTATCTATCTATC
>NW_015234251.1:0-706 GCF_001447785.1 Gekko japonicus | reverse complement strand
ACCCAGCCACAGACCCAATAAGATTTTCTCTTGTTGTCTGACACCTCTCTCTTTTTGTGTTGTAAGAGATGACTCAGCAGAATATTCAATTTAATATTAAATATTAAATATTAAACTGATCACACACTTTTTCTTGTGTGACATAACTTTTTGTTAGGAGTGGCCCAGGTCCCACCAATCATTTCCACTGTTGGGGAGGGGGGGACAATTTTCACCAACTCTGCCCTCCCATGGCAGACCTTCAACTCACTCCTCACGCTGCCCCTGAGGGTCTCCCATCCTCTGAGAGGAGCATTTTTTTGTGGACCGTCTGGGCTGCAGTGGAAGAGGGGAGGCAAAGAAGACTTCTGCTGACAGAAATGGAAACCTAGGTTTGTGTTAACGTTTCACAAACGGAACAGAAATCGTTGGCTCGAGAGAAGCATGCAGTCAAATATTTGGTAGTAGCAGCAACAAAACAGCATCTGTCTACCCCTTGCTCCTTCAATGTATTTGCATCCCAATCCAGCAGTTCGTTCCAAGTGTAGAAACTCTGTGAAGAGCTCACAGAAGTCTGAGATCTAGGGAACCATCTGAATGTACAACACGCTCTTGACTGGGACAACTGACCACATGGCTGAACTAAATAGAGAAATTGCAAAAACGTGGCTGCAAGAAGGACAGGCAGCAGAGGATAAGACTCACACTCATGGGTTTAAATTAAGGG
>NW_015234250.1:0-706 GCF_001447785.1 Gekko japonicus | reverse complement strand
CTGCTGAACAGGTTTGCATTACATCTTGCAAAATTGTGCATTTGCAGAGACATTGCTGATTCGAGCTGATCAGCAGCCATTAGTGTCACTAGATAAACAACGAAGGGTGGGATTATAATTAAAACACATGATTTATTACTGATTAATATGATTTGTGACTGATTTACCACCCAATCCCGAGGGCCGAGGAAGGGGCCAGCAGCTCGCACAACAGCAGCGCGGCCAGTCCCTTCCCTATGGACATTCTCCAAGGGGAAATAGCAACACATGACCCGCTGTGAGGCACAGATGACAAAACAAGCACGCCAGTGTCCATAGCAACCCTGGCAGCATCCACCAGACGTCCCTCTGAGTGGCACAACAGGTGTGTCCAATCACCAATCCTGCTGATCTGGCCGCTGCCACTTAACGGCACTACCCAACCTTGAAGAGCCAGCAGGCAGGGAGGAAAGACCCAGGGACAGTGAAACCCTGACAGAGAAATGTAGCCTGAGAGTCTCCACCCCGCCCCGTCCATAGGGTACCTGTCTGGTAGATTGGACTCCCATTCCTCCCCCAGCAAAGGTATGACTGGCAGCAAAAGTACAACCACCCCTACTCAAAGTCACTCACCCCTTCCCTTGGGGAAAAAAAATTAAAAGAAAAAAACAGAGGCCAAGCTCAAACGCAAGGGCCCCTCAATCCCAAGACTAGGTCTGTAACCAGA
>NW_015234249.1:0-706 GCF_001447785.1 Gekko japonicus | reverse complement strand
AGACCAGGATCACAGATGCTGTTTCTGTTGGAGTCAAATCGACTCAGCATGCCTGGACCCTGAATGTCACTATATTTCCCTTTGCGGTAGAATCAGACTTTATATATGTGTGAAGTCTCTCTTTGTCTATGCTAGAAGCTTCTGTTTAAGTCCTCCTTCTTTTTCTGTGCCTTTGTTCTCCTCTCCTTGTGGTCTTTGCTGTGCAAGCATGCCAGAACCACATCCATGAGCTCATACTTTCAAACATATGCTACTGGATTAGCTAACCAGTCGTAATAGGGAACAGGATTGTTTATATTAGGCTTCTGGGTTTTTTCTTCTTTTTCTACTGCATAAATGCATGTGAACTTGAATAATTGTCAATAAAATAAGTTATCTTTTCATTTGCAATATACTGGATTGAAGAATATTTAACCACATGTGATTTTGCATTTTCCTGACTGCAACTTTTCTATACAAACCAGTACATATACCCAATAGTTTCCACTATTGGCTTCCATGATATGTATAGAATTGAAGGTCTGAAAATGGCCTATAAATGTATGGTGAGATCCAGCAAGCTTTTTTCACACATTCTTACCTCAGTCCCATCCTTTCTACAGCCCTACATATACCATTTTGCCATCTAAAGAATACATAATTATCAGTGCTGCTCTTTTGGTGATCATAGGTAACACTTCCTTCCTTTTTCATCAGCAGAAAAGCT
>NW_015234248.1:0-706 GCF_001447785.1 Gekko japonicus | reverse complement strand
CCACTCTTAAAATCTCCAAAAACTTCCCAGCTCAGAGCTGGCAACCCTAATACTGAGAGAATTTTAACTGAGGAGAATTTTGGAAGCTTCCCTGCTCATTCCTCTTTCCTCTGCTCGGTGTCTCCTTTGCTATGCTTGGGCAAAGAAGGATGTCCAGTTCTTGTTCTACTGAGCTATCCTTGCTCTTTAAGGAGTTGAGAATGTGCGCAAGCCACTTACTGACTGTATTACAATCTTGGGGGGGGGGAAACCTGACCTAACTCTTGAGCTACACTTCTCTGCTCTTCCCTAGCCAAAATTAACTTTTCTGTCGCATACTAATTAGGCTGTTTGTTTAGAGGACCCAAACTCTTGGGGGCGGCTTCAATCAATTGGGTATGCTTTTTGTCTCTCAGTTAGACGTTGAGTTTCGCCAACCAGTATTACCTTAAAATTGCATCATGGTTTAAAAGTGCCCGAAATCGCATCGTGGTTTAAAAGAGTGTGCCTGAAGATTAAATGCGCTTACCTTCCTGTCTCCTTTCAGGAACATCTGCAGTGGCACATGAGTGGTTCGATTAATTTTATGTCCCATCACATGAAATTCTTCGGTCAGCAAACACACGATTGTATTTTTTTTTAATGTATTTTCTGATTTGCACTGTCTTCCAGGTCCCAAACGTTCACAGAAAAAAGTTAAGGGGATAGATATTACTGGGTCTCCAGG
>NW_015234247.1:0-706 GCF_001447785.1 Gekko japonicus | reverse complement strand
GTAGGTGTCTCTTATGTGTCTCTTTCCTTGACATTTAAGCATTCTCAGCTTTGGCTGTGGAGCCCTGGCGTGTGTGGGGGGTGAGAAAGTCGACTGGCTAATAAAAGGCACGTGTTAACTGTTAATGTTCATTTAGCAAATCCTGCTTAAAAGCATGTACTCTCCGAGCTAATTTCATCCAATTGCCTTTTAATTATAATGCCTTGCTCTGAGTTACAAATATAATGACTTTTTAATATAACTTGCACTGTTCTGTATCCAGTGTAGGATTTAATCATGTAATTTATTCAATCAGAACCAACACATTTTGTAATTAAACCACACACTGCACTTTAAAGCAATATTAAGATTCCAACTTTGTCCTGAAAGGCAAGAAATTTATCAGGGAGACTGCAACTTCACAGCCAACAGCAACATTTGTATGATATTGAAATAGCATTTTGTACTCAAGTGGAACCCTCTTATCCGAATTCATCCTTCCACAGATGGGTGAAAATATTGATAAACTGATAATTCTCTAGGATGCTAACATGAAAGCTAAAGCAAGAAAAGGGCAGTATTTGATGTGATGGGAGAACTGTGATGGTTTCCACACAAATGGGCCTCCCCACTTCTATATTTGTATTCCTCTGCCTCTTTCACTCTTTTCCGCAGAGGTATTTGCAGTCCAGGTGCACAAATGCAGTTTGTCCTCTCTTGTGGCACA
>NW_015234246.1:0-706 GCF_001447785.1 Gekko japonicus | reverse complement strand
ACCTTTACCTTTAAGAGCATTTCACAGAACTCTAAGAGTGTTTGAGCTTCTATTGTGCAATGGATGCGTGTGCGTGAGTGTTGCCAGTGCAGGTGCATGTCCACTCACCTTCGACAGGTATCTGAACAGAGGGTAGGATGGAGACAAACATTGCTTTTAAAAATAGGGTTGAAAGGGGTTCATCAGACCCTTTGTTCTGATACCTGTCAAACGTGAGTGGACATGCACATCGGCATGGAGGCCATAACAAGTTGGGATCTCTCCTGCAATCAAGAAATCTACTTTATGGCGGTTACAGATTGCATGGAGAGAACCCTACATATGTACATTCAATGGAACATAGGTTTGGAATGGGGCCTATCTCCACAATCTGACTCGCCGTCTCTTGCACATTTACTCACCCCAAATATGATACCTGAAGAAGACACAACTTCCCAGACACTGATATGTGTGGCCAAGCACCTACTTAGACCCTTCAAAAACATGCAATACCTGCTTACCAGAGGAAAAGGGGAGGGACTTGGAGGGGTTAATATACACACAACAATCAGGAATCCCTCCTTCAAACAATTTTTTTTGGGGGGTGTCTATCCAACCTTAAGTAGCAGAGTATGGGAGACTCTTTAAAACTGCATGTGCATTCTAGTCTAGATCTCATTACAGATGGATATACTGGAGAAACGATGTAAGCTACTTTGGGTCCTCA
>NW_015234245.1:0-706 GCF_001447785.1 Gekko japonicus | reverse complement strand
ACCTCGGTGGACCAAGGGCCCGATCCAGTGTAAGGTAGCTCCCCGTGTCTCCTGCTGTACAGCATCTTGCCTCAGGTGGACATTGAACGAACTGATGTGGATTCTAGGGAAATGCGAGGATATATTCTCCATAAAATCGGACAAATGTATTCTGTGGTTTCATGAAGAGGCCGCACATTTGGCTACGTCAGTGTGCGTTATGTAAGGCGGCGGAAATGCATGGCCTGAGATTGCTTATACCTTTTTTACATCTGCCTGTATCCATTACCTCTCCCGGAACGGCTTCAGATTTGCCTTGATGTAAACATGAAAGACGTTCATTCTGCCGGATGGAAATGAGCCTGACATGGCAGATAGTGTTCAAAGCAGCGTATGCACTCTGTATTACTTACTAGGTATGCTAATGCTGCTATAAATATCCCTGCATAGGTAGACACTGGGACAGTGCATCCTCAGACATTTGCATTATCAGAATAGCTGGGGTGGTTATTCCAAGCGCTTAATACAACGAGTCCAAGGGCACGCGGTGTTCCACGGCACTGTCATCCCAACTTGATTTCCCCCACATCGTGTTTATGTGACTGTCAACTAGTTTGCAGATACAGCGGTCTCAGAGGCAGCTAATTTCTCTCTACATTTTGTCCACAGGTATCAGAGACTGTGTTATGTCAGGGAAGGGGGGAAAGCAAGCTGTTTGCACACCCCT
>NW_015234244.1:0-706 GCF_001447785.1 Gekko japonicus | reverse complement strand
TCACATGCAAAATGAAACCAGAAATTAAAATATTTCACACATGCTTTTTCTGACACATGGGAGTAACTGTGAAGTATTAAGTTTTAGCTGACTGCCACCTCCCAGCACAGGCTTTGTGTAATCCAGTAAATTTCTTCATTTTACAAAAAAATACATTAAAAACAGTTAAATAAGAACAGAGTTGAGGGACTTTAATTCACTCATATTCCAAAATTTGTGGAAGCTTTATGTTAAGATTGCCCTCTTATAGTGTTATTCTAAGAACACTTTCTTGGGAGTAAACCCTGTTGAATAGACTGGAGTAGGAACCTTAGTAGACCTGTTTAAGATTACATTATTTCTGCACTTTATGAACAAAATATACAGTGACGCTTCTTGCTTTCTTACAATTTAAGCCCCAGGTAGCTATACTTCGGCTTTCTTTTCTTCTGTGAGTTGTGGGCTCAATAATGAATACAGCATCAGTGGGGTATCACCTTTAAATAATAATTTGTTTATGTGCTGAAACTAATAACATGGAATGGCAGTAATAAATCCAACAGCAGTGCCAACCGGGATGCAAAATTTGAAAGAGCAAAGAAAGTTTAAGTGCCTGGTGCCTAAATTTGAAGCAAGCATGAAATGCCATTCAGTAAGTGTCTCTACCACTCAGATGGGGCAGAAGTTAAGATCGTAGCCTTAAATAAAAAATGTAATTTTTATAGCA
>NW_015234243.1:0-706 GCF_001447785.1 Gekko japonicus | reverse complement strand
TCTTGGACCCGATCTTATTTGTGCGTGAAACAGATGCAGGAAAACGGTGCTCTTTCATGTCCACCAAACCAGTCCGCCCCCCGATTTAGCTGGCATCGAACCTTTGCCTGGATCGCTGCCTCAGATTAATCTCCGGCTTGGCTAGCGTAAGGGCGGCCATGTTTTTTTCCCCTCGCCTTCCGAAGGGCCCCGCGGGTTCCAATTATCTCCGGGGAGACATCTGATTAGCCGCTGCCTTTTAATTTCTCAAAGGGGGAGAGAGGGTGGCGTTTGTGTGCGCGCTGCTCCGTTCGAGTCGCTGTTGACGTGTTTTGAAGAGCATTTTGCACCTGGTACCAACTAATCCAGCTATACCTGCAGTGCCTCCTGGGTTCCATTTTTTCTTTTAAATTTGCAGAGCCAAGGCTGGGCGCTTCTCCATCGTTCCTTGAAACATCTTGGTCTCTCTCTGCCCTGCTCTCCCCCTTTTGTTGGAGCCTGATAAAGAGTTCTGTTTTGTGATAACTGTCGTTGGGCCAAATAAAAAGGTATTGCAATGCTATTTGGGAATCCCCTCCCCCTCACTTTGCACGAATAGATGGATACCTACAATCCACGTGGCTTCGTTCGTTCGTTTAATGCATTTGCCCCCTGCCCTTCATTTGAGGAGCTTCTCGCGCCATCTTGTCCGCACAATGACCCTGTGGGGCACTTAGGAAGAACTGCC
>NW_015234242.1:0-706 GCF_001447785.1 Gekko japonicus | reverse complement strand
CGCATGTTTGACACCCCTGCTCTAAGGAATAAGTTCTCACATAGCAAGGCTTCTTTAAACCATAAGCCAATGGAGGAAATAAAACGCTGAAGGCAACCCTCCCAAAATAGATCTCTAGCACACAATACTCGTGGCAAAGTAGTTAACCAGCAAGCACACAACTGCATATGTGTGCACCTAAACTCCACTGTGGCTATACCAAGCAGGTGTTCCTGAACAGCTGCACATACCCACCTTGAGGTCACGGTGCACGATGCCCATGTCATGCAGGTATTTGACAGCATCAAGGATCTGTCGGATGAGTTTGCTGGCGTCTCGCTCCGTATAAAATCCCTTCTCCACAATCCTGTCAAAGAGTTCCCCACCTGAGACCCTATAATGAGGAAGAAGGCACAGATTGGTTCTGCCCTGAGACTTGCCCCCCAGGTAGGAATGGCCAGGATTAGCCTCATCCACGGTATGTCAAACTGTAGTTCCCCCTCTTCTATCCCCGAAACTGAGGCTTCTAAGCCTCCACTCTGCAACTCACAGCTGCATGATGAGGTAGAGATGCCCATCACTCTCGTAAATATCATCCAAAGCCACAATATTGGGGTGCTTGATTCTACAAGAAAGAAAGAGAAAGAGAGCCTTTTGATGGGGAAAGTGTTCTACTGTCCATAGACCACTGCCTAGATGATGGCACAAAAGTCATAGAATCATAGAG
>NW_015234241.1:0-706 GCF_001447785.1 Gekko japonicus | reverse complement strand
CCCCCCCCCAATATTCTGCCCCAGTGGGTTGTGGACCCTCATGAACATCATGGGACTGCATCAAGGGGCTTCAGCATGATGGATAAATCAGCAAAAACATTCTTCTCCTCTTCCGCAAGTGGAACTGAGCAGAAAGGGAGCTTAGGATGCAAGCCATTTTTTTCCTAAGAAAAGAAAATTAATTAGTTGTGCTCAAACAGTTGCCAGTTTGGCTCACATCACCCTCCTGGTTGCAAACAGACAGCCAAGAGTTCAGCAAGCTGTTCCAGTACGTCTGAGCAAATTTTGATGTGTCCATTTGCATTATTGCACTGCTGTTGCACATGATTAGATGGCAGTTCTTAAAGTGGTTGCCCACAGCTACCTATCTGCCACCGTCAATTTCCATTTTTAATGCATATAATAACAAGAAAAATAATATGTTTTGAGAATTTTGAGCTGAGACTTACTACTTAGGTGTCTCAGTGGTCTGCCTGTTAATCCAGCTTAATCTCACAATAAATTTTTCCTGTATTCACTTCTCAGATAGATGCTATGCAAAAAAGCAAGCAATGTAATCTAGCTGATATCGATCATTTGAGAAAAAATGTATCAGCCTGTGCAGGGGCAAAGCTAGTGAAAAATAAGCAATTCTAAAAATTAGCTTTACACAACTGGGTCACTTTAATGACCTAACCGTACCCCTGGGGAACATGTGCCCCTTCCC
>NW_015234240.1:0-706 GCF_001447785.1 Gekko japonicus | reverse complement strand
TGGTCAGAGTGGTGACTGTGGAGGATGGACCGTCTTTCTTGACAAACACCAGCTGGCTGCCGTTGCTGCATTTGCCACAGATTCTTGGAGTCTTGAATTCTCAGGAGCTGGGACCCGAAGAAAGGGAAAGCACTCGCTGAACATCCTCCTCCCCACCCCCAATTGGCTCCTGCTGCAGTGTCTCCGGCCTTATCTGGGAGTCTGGTGCCTCTGTTGGCCGGTCTCTCCCAGCGGTGAATTTCCTGCCCGAGGATAAACAGATCAGGGGGCCTCAGTGACACAATCCAGGCTCCACAGGATGAAGGAAGCCATTGCAAAGGCAACCTGTGAAGGACACCAGCTGGAAGAGAAACTGCAGGGAGGCCTTTCCCCCCCCCTCTCCTGGGTGATGGCGCCAGCCCTGGATGCCAAAGGCCTTCCCGAAAAGGGGCGTGTTGACATGACACTGCTGCGCTCACACAGCTGCTTCAGTCGGAATTTCAGGCCAATTCTTCTGAATTGGACATGAAAATTGATACTTGGGCCTGTTTGTAGTGTTGGAGCAGCCTGCTGAGGCGGCCGTGTTAGGCCTCAAATCCATTCCGGTCAAGGTTTTTCCAGAGTGCGAGAGACTCATGGTCAAGACTTTTATTTTAAAAGTTGATATCCTTCCTGTCAGGCGCTTATGGTAAAATTTACAGCTACACCGTCATGACAAAAAAAGTTT
>NW_015234239.1:0-706 GCF_001447785.1 Gekko japonicus | reverse complement strand
TTTGACCACACTTTCATTATATATGAACTGTTTCTTTGCCCTTCCCACCGCTTTGGTTAGCGACACTTCTCCCCAAAACTGGAGGGGGAGAGATTTCCAGGGCATTAAAGAATATATTCCCAAGCAATCAAGGAACATTTCATATTCTTCTGTCAAGTTCCTACCTACCCGTTTGTCTGACAGGCAAGAACCAGAACAATGGTTTTCATGCGAACTGAGACAGCAAAACACAAGGTTATTAAACATTAGAGCACATCGACTATCAGGCGCTGTCAAATACAGTCTGTCAGGTTTCAAATATTGAAATGAAGTATGAAAGCCAGCCATCCTGGGTTGTCAAATACCAGTATCAAGCTAGTTTGGCCTCAGGTCTGAACATATGATGTTACAGTCCCTCCACTTGAATTTGGAGGCAATGTCCTGTGGGTGCAGTGCACAGACAGTGCGGTACAGTGGTTAAGAGAGTCAAACTAGGATTGGAGACACCCAGGGTCAAACTCTCACACTGCTAAGGAAGCTTATTGGATAATTCTGAACCAGACCCTCTTTCTCTCATTGCATCTACATCGCAGGGTTATTTCTGTGAGGATAAAAGGGAGAAGTGAAGAATGTTTTAAGCCACGGTGGCTTCCCATTAGAGAGAAAAGAGTGGTGTAAATAGCTAAATAAAACCAATAAGGTCATGTTGTTGTTGTTCAGTCGCACA
>NW_015234238.1:0-706 GCF_001447785.1 Gekko japonicus | reverse complement strand
TCTCATAGAATGTGTGCCTGGGTGGCAAGGACAAAACCGCTAGATATTTTATAAATAAAATAACTGGCACCTTCTAAATCCCACTGACTTTTTCTATAGTATTCTATATTGGAAGATAACATCTATTTTATTTACAAACTATGCATGACGTACCAACGTATTGCCTGATGCAGATGATATTTTGCTGAGCTGAGATGTATTTCGTGACACCTAAATGAGAATAGGTTTCATACTAGTTATGATGATTCAAGAGTCTGAAGCATTGATCATGGACACAAAGAACATGTTGGTTCATGCCAAGTATAGGAATAATATGCTGGTAATGAAGTATATACTTCTTTTGAAGCATGTACAACAACCACAACAAACAATCTATATTTCCCCATTACCTTCAGAGGAGGTAAAAAGGAAAACAAAACAAAACCCTACACTCCATTGTTTACTTAATATGTCAGAATATTTAAAACAGGAAAGTTAAGTAAGACTCCCATAACCATTGTCATTCACTAAAATAAATGGATGTCAGAATTAAATCCAGGCTCTTAAATAATAGTGTAATATGACGGACTGACAATATGTTACTGGTCCCTTTCATACATGGACTGTCTGAAAGCCACTTTGGCTTGAAGGTTAATGGATTTTTTAAAAAGATTTCAAACATCTTATAGATAAATCTGATCCAGACATGTTTTGGAGAATGTGGATT
>NW_015234237.1:0-706 GCF_001447785.1 Gekko japonicus | reverse complement strand
TAAATATTTTAATAAATAAAAATGTGTTTGTGTTTAATTATTTGTTGTTTTTTCATTGTTTCTGCATGCATTTTTAAAGCTTCTTTTTATGTTTTGATTGTTTGCTGCCTTGTGAATGCTAGTTGGGAAAAGTAGCATAAAATGTTTTAAATAAATGCAGATATTGTCCCTGTACTGATAATTTTCCAAAGAAATTCCAAATTAACATGAATTGTAAACAAAAACCAAGAAGTGTGCTTTCCTCCTCCTTTGAGTAGGTTAACATGAATTTTGAAAAAGGAGAATTTTATTTACAGCTCACTTGTTTCTTATAATTTGAGATCTTGGGAATGAAAAGCAAAGATGTGAAATATCAGGAGTGAAGCTACTGGTGCTCCAAAATGTTTGATCATTCCTCTGAACAAATGGTATGCCTCACACACACTGAGAAGCCATCAACAAATATGCAAATTAATTAGCAAAAAGACCCGCGTTTACTATCAATAGGCTTCATCAAGACCAAGGGAGACAATGACTAGTTAACTGTAAGCATAATATCTCTAATAGGCTCATATTTAGTTAAGTATCATAAGCGTAACAGCTCTAATGCATGCAGATTTAGCTAAGTATCATAGGGCTGTATTCATTATTGTGATTATAGAAGTGTTCTTGAAAACTAACTCTGACATACATAATGGTGCAGTGTTCGATGAAAAAGTTAAAAAAA
>NW_015234236.1:0-706 GCF_001447785.1 Gekko japonicus | reverse complement strand
CCAGTGAAGTGCAATGGGATGAAATAAGTATGTTTAATGTCCTTCCCCTTCTAGGTATTTCTTGTGGCGATTCCTGACGCTCTCCTACTGCCTGGATTTTTGGCGCGATAGCTACAGCTGGCCCTTCCTTGCCTATATGTGGCTTGTTTGCCTCTACCCGTTCACATCCAGCTGCGCCCACACTTTCAGCACCATGTCAACCCATGCCAGACACATCTGTTACTTCTTGGACTATGGATCGCTCAGCCTCTACAGTTTAGGTAAGGCGGTGATGCAGATAAAAGGAAGGCAGCAGGGACAATTATTTAAAAGGACCTGTGAAATTCTGTCCAAATGCTATTGGTGATCTAGGGCAGTCCGGTGAAGAACTGAGCCCACTGGATCCAAGCGATGCTCACTGCAAGATTTCAGTTTTTTCTGCCAGGGCGTTTAAATAAAATGTGCCGGACTTGAGAAGAGCACTAGCCAAAACTTCTGTTCTTCTTGAAGCAAATATATATATATATAGTGTTGCTCAAGCCAATCTGCTAGACAACCTCAGATTTTATTCTGCAACTGGACCTTAAAAGTCAACTTTGTTGAACCTGGGCTGTTCAGTAGCTCAGATCCTGTAAGGGGATTCTACTAATTTACCAGCAGACTAAGCAGGAGATGGTGAGGTTGGATTTTACCTGCAGATCCAGACAGAATCAGATAGCACAGAGCA
>NW_015234235.1:0-706 GCF_001447785.1 Gekko japonicus | reverse complement strand
CGACAAGGAAGAAAACTCAGTCAGGGGCCCTCCCTTTGGTTTGATGCTGGCGAAATGGGAGCTCCAAAAACAACCGTTTCTATTGTGTATTGGGCGGCGGGGGGGGGTCTTGTCCAAGCACAGAATCAGGAAGGAGAGGAAAACGGCTCAGAAGATCCTCTCCCGCCCCACTTTTCTCAGGTCATGCAGAATGCTACCCTTGCCCAGCGGGCCTTTATTGTCAAAACGGCGTCAGGCATCCCTGTCCGGCTGGGTTTTACTGTTCAGCGAAGATGGGACCCTTGCCTCATCCTTGTCCGCCCGGGACTTACAACCCATCTTCCGGTATTGACCAAGGGGAAAGATGCCAGCTGTGCCCTGCAGGTAAGGAACCGTCACAGAATTCAGACGTCCCTCTATGTTAATTCGGCACAAAAGCTTCACGGAGGCCTTTGCCTGGGCCTCCTGCAGCTGCCTTTCCTCTTCTCTTCTGTGGATGTGGAATGGTGTAGCACGGTGCTGGGAGGTTGCGGCTTCAAATTTTGTCTGACTCACAAACTGTGCTGGTTCAGCCGGTCACCACGGATATCATGCACTGGAAACTGGATACGCAGTCTGAAAGCAAGTCGAGCGACAGAGCCGAAGGTCAGGAAGATGGGAAATCAGTCAAAGGGTGCAGGCGATTAGGAGTAAGGAGCGGAGGCTAGCAGCCAGGATCAGGCCCAAG
>NW_015234234.1:0-706 GCF_001447785.1 Gekko japonicus | reverse complement strand
GGAAATGGAGAACCCTCACTGTGTGGGTGGCAGCCCACGGCACTTTCCAAACGCAGCCAGAGTCTGACCCCAGTCCAGTTTTCAAGGGGAGAACTCTCAGACATGCCAGTGACTCTGAGGAGGCCTCCTCGCTGGCCAGCTCAGGTCATGGGGCTCTTCCCCCGCTAACCTGAGTTGCCGGTGGCGTCTCCAGCGAGGTCCAGTGTGGCATCCAAGTCGGCTGGTTTTTCTTGGCTGCCGCTGCGGCTCTCGGACGCCTTCTGCTTGTTTTTCGCTGCTTCGATGGCTTTGAGTCTCCGGGCGTGCTTGTGGCCTCTGTAATGTGCCTCGGCTTGATTCTGGGGAAGACACAAATATCCGGAGTGTTGGTGAGCAATGCAGGGAAAGGCACAGGGCGAAGACCGTTCCTAGCAAGCAGACTGAAGGAAAGCTAGAATGCGAGTCCTGCTAATGGGAGCGAACACTTCTGATGCCTGGTTTGCCTCCCTGCTGCTGTAGGTTGCCCTCTGCCACTGGGCAGGCTTTTGCTCCCTGCTTCCGTTTCTGGGGCATCAGGAAACATCAGGGCAAAAGAGGGGGAGGTTCTGGCCCCTCCGTTCCCTCTCATCCCTTGCTCACACATGTAGTTGCCTCATCCCAAGCTTGTAGCTACAGCGGGGCATTCCGGGGCCCCGCCCCCTAATGAAAAGCCCCGCCCCACAAATAG
>NW_015234233.1:0-706 GCF_001447785.1 Gekko japonicus | reverse complement strand
CCCCATAACTAGCAAAAAGCCAAACTAAGGTGCCAAATAAGGGAGATCGTGCAAATGGCCCTAATTTATGCATGCTGCAGAATTCGGCTTCACTAGGCACAGGATTCTGGTGAGAAAAAACAAACACACACACGCACAGGAAAGCTCCGTAGAAGAAGGACTGATTCCTGAGATGCCAGGAAGGATAGCCAGGCTAGCCTTTAGTGCAAGGCCTTCAGGCATTTCCAGCCGAGAGCTCAGACTGTGGGCAAACCGTGTGTCAGGCTGAACTTGATATTTTCCAAAAAGAGAATTGCAGAAATACAATTATTAAGTCTGGAAGATGGAAAGCAGCACTGGTGACCACAAGAAAACAGGGCTCTGAAGCACCGGTGGCTGTTGAGAAGTTTATAATTGACACTTGTCAGAATAATGAAAGGGGAACTTTTGAAGCATACCACATTGCTAAGGGAAGAAAACTCCCATTCGCCCCTTTCAAACTGCCTCCCGTTCCATTCAGCTTTGCAAAACCCAATCCAGTCCCCTTTGAAGTGCTGGAGAAGAATCCCAGCAGCTTTGAGCCAACACGTACATTCCCTTTTGGGCTCCCTGCTGACGTGGGGAACCCACTGGGCAATTGCTTCAATATGTCTTTAAGGCTGCACCTCCCCACGGCCTCGAGAAGGTTCACTGAGGGTACAGGGAGTTGCCGCTTGGATACTGCGGG
>NW_015234232.1:0-706 GCF_001447785.1 Gekko japonicus | reverse complement strand
AAGGAACAATCATTGCACCGTGCTGGTCCAGAGCATATTTCAGCACCTCGCTCGGCTTATTGATTAATAGGCCTCCAGGGAGAGGATATTGTAGACGAAAAATATTAACGCCTGGATCGTTCCAGAAATGGTTCCCTCCAGTACGTCATCAATCTAAAGGATAGCAAACGAGTGCTAATGTTCCATAGAGGGCTGGAGATACATATGGTTCTCGTTGATGCGATAAATCAATCCATTCTTGGCCTGTTGATCTTTTGTCTTGCATAAGGTTATTTGGTCGCTGGTTCAGTAAGTACACTGATATCCCCCCTCCCATACAAAGAGCCACATGACTACCAAAATACAAGTAATAGATCTGCGATTTCTCCGAAATGACTTCCAATGTATTCCAGTCCATAAGCTACAAAGGAAAAAATAAATACCATCAACATCTCCAAGTGCATCATCCAGAACTGTCAGCACCAGAACTTTCCTAGCAAGTTATGTTCCATGTTGACCATCTGCAGGTGGTTGTCACAGGCGTAGCTGACCATATGAAGAAAGCCAGAAGCGACAGATGAGCTGAGCTCTTAGGACTCACGCCGGTCGTGCCCTGATGTCTTGGAACGTAGATCTTGGGTGGGTCTGATGATACCTTCATCAGCCCTGAATTAATGTCCTCCAAACTGGCCTCTCATTAACAGCCTTAAGAACATAAGAACATAAG
>NW_015234231.1:0-706 GCF_001447785.1 Gekko japonicus | reverse complement strand
AAAAAAATAAAAAATTGAAAGTTACCTTTTATTTATGGGTAATCATTTTTCCCCTGTCTATATTTTGACAGATAACGTGGCAGCCAATGATTAAGGGTCTCATTTTGCAATGTGACTCGTGTGTTATTTATTATCAAAATAAAAGTCACTTTGTGAATTGAAGTTTTTAATCATTGTGTGTGTCCCCCCTCCCCCTTTCTGCTTGCTTTCGGAAAATGGTTTTGTCAAAAAACGTGATGGAATCGGTCAGCTCTGAAATGGCTAACAATGGGAGGGAGTTCTCATTAGGACTCTTAGCGCTAATTATTTCACGGGGTAATAATTTAAAAATAGCTATTTGTAGCAGCAGTTTCGACGGTGAACAGTGACGTCCCTGGTTCCCGTTCTTAAAAGGCTAAGAACCTGGACTCTCTAGCAAAGAGGGTCAAAATAGTTGGCACAAGGACGAACACAAAGAGAATTCTCTTTCTTTTTTAGTGAGCCAAAATTTAGTGCCTGAATTATTTGGAACCTAATTTGAGAATAATTGCAGGATAGTTCATACATGCAGGCTGATATCATCACATTTCTGCTCTAAAATCTAATATTTGATATTATTTTTATTTTATTTCCTGGAAAGCTTTTTGTCTTTTGGATTCATGCTGTGATGGTTAGTGACTTCTGAAGTAAACTTCTGCCTACGGATGCCAACCTCCAGGTGGGACCT
>NW_015234230.1:0-706 GCF_001447785.1 Gekko japonicus | reverse complement strand
CGCCACGGTGCTCTCCTTCCACAAGCAGCCTTCAGAAGCTTACTGCCTGCGGACCTGGAGGCTCCAGGGCTCCACCCAGCCACCGTGGCTGATCCTTGGGGATAGACTTCTCCTCCCAGAATGTGCCTGATCCCTTTCTCAAGCCACCTCCCCCAGCAGCCCTTGTTCATCTTGCTGTTAAACTTAACATCCATCTGACGCGAACCGTGGCGTGCTGGCTCTCTCTGTCTGGCTTTTATGGAACGGATCTCTCTGGGGGTCTGGAACAAACATGTGGCACAACCTCAGTGCCCTGATCTATTGGTTCAAGTATTGATCCAAACAGTAATAGGAGATTAATTTTTCTTTAAATGCCTGAAAACGGCCATTGAGGGGGGAAAATATGGCATGTGCCAACAGAGGAACAGAAATTATAATAAATTAACACAACAATGCCGAAGACGGAGCTTTGGCCAGTGTTCAACAGAGCCATATAATATGCTCTGGGTAAGCTTTTTGGTTATACGGCTGGATGGATGTCACTCTCTCCATTCCTGATCTGTCTGTAGTTTCGCTGCAGTGAACACCCTGAACCATTCTCTTGCGATGATGATTTTGGAGAAATCTGTTTCTGTGGGTGGGTGTTTAATGCACATTTCAACAATTTTACATCGCTGAAATTCTCCATTCCCTCTATCTTATCCACACACCAACCCTGTGAGGTAGG
>NW_015234229.1:0-706 GCF_001447785.1 Gekko japonicus | reverse complement strand
TCATTAATGTCTAGAGTTTCACTCAGGTTTGGCAGTACTTTGTTAGATGTCATAGGTACGATGATTGGAAAGGTTTGATGTATCCATGGATCTAATCCTAGATTCTTCTTTCTGTTCTACTATCCACTGAATTTTTTGAATTCTGAAAACACTAGAGTGATGAAACAGTGCCTAGATTTATGAGTTGTAAATAAATAGAACATATGAAAAAACAATATTTAAATAAATGTCTTTTTCATTAAAATCAGATCTGATAGATGGCAATGGAACTTCTACAATAAAATACTCAATAATAACTTTAAATGGTGAGCAGATGACAGTCTCGTGGAATGCTATACAAAATTTTCCTGACAGGAATGTGACCATGTTTTATCGGTAAGTACTGATAATTAAACACTTGGAGTTTCTGATTTGGGAAAGGAATCAGTATTCCAAAAAAAACACCCACCCCCTTCTTGTAAGCCTTTCATTAATCAAAATAGGCTTTCTCAACTGGTGAAAACTGGTGAGAACATGAGACTGCATACTGTGACAGAAGGACAACTGGGAGTGCGCACTGTCAATGAGACTTCCTATTGAGCAATGAGTCAATGGTAAGGGAGAAAACAGGGAAAGGAGACCCATGCAAGTGAGAGAGAGTAAACTGAAAAGACGTCTCACTCTAACAACCTATTGCAGTTCAAAAATATAACAATAATGTGTTTTT
>NW_015234228.1:0-706 GCF_001447785.1 Gekko japonicus | reverse complement strand
GTGGAGCGCAGTGGGACATTGTCCTCTGTCTTGGACAAGTGGTGGGATGGTGGGTCACCATCTTCTGGCTCACCTTAAATTTCGGAGGCATTCTGGGGAAGTGCGGATCAGTAATTTTACCACTTGTCTGGATAATCGTGCCCAAAAATGTGTCTACTCAGTGGGCCATTCAGATAAGTATCTCAATAGGCCCTCCATTGCTACAATGATGTGTAAAGTGGGGCATATGCCCTCGCTTTCGCGAGGTTTTCTCCTGATGAATGGCTCGATGCTATCATCACAAACCCATCTGACGCCAAACGCTACAAATACCTGCTGTGATTCTTTCCACTTGACATGGAAGAATTATTCGCCAAGAGCAGCAGTGACCAATTTCAAATAGCAAATAAATATTCACAAAGCATCCGCAGGAAGATGGCAAGAATTCATCAGATAAAATTATTGGCTGCAAATCACTCACTCGGCTGCGGTGTTTAGACAAAAACTTTTAAAGCACTTTCTGTTCCATAGATCACACAAAACAGCTCCAAATTGACTCGAGATCTCTTTTCAGCAGGGTAGATTTATTTAATGGAACTGCTGCCATGGAAGACGCTTGCCACAGTCGAGTGTATGCAATTACATTTCTCTCCAATTGTTTGCGTTTGGTTTGCTGGAGCATATATATTTATTTAATTTCTTTTTTAAAAGAAGAAGAAGAAGAAGA
>NW_015234227.1:0-706 GCF_001447785.1 Gekko japonicus | reverse complement strand
CACACACACTTGCTGAGGAACCCCTGAACTTCTATCATAGGTATCTATTGCCTTGTAGATAGTTATGGGGCATGTTCCAGGGACATGTTCTCATGTGAGGCTCTCGTTTTTGACAGGAGGCATTGGGGCAAGAGCCATGGATCTGCTGTCCCATGTGGTTAGCCACTGAAAGGACACATCAGAATGTTCCTGGGCAGTGAAGAGTTACTGAATCCTGAAGTAACTCACTCCACCCAGGCGAGCTGTTGGATTTTCCTTCTCCAGGAGGAACTATGGCTTCCTGTGTAGCAGCATGTTGAGCTAGTGGAATGGACTATACCTCTTTAATGCTGCAGGGAAGGGATTATATCTTGCAAAATTCCATATCATTAATGATTGTATAGTTAATACTTCAGTGTAAGTGGGAAACCAGCGCTGTGTTAAGGGGCTGGGCTAAAACCTTTCCCCCGATGTCCCAGTTTTTATTGGGATGGAGTTTTTCTATCTAGGGGAGGAATTAAAATGTGATTCCCCACCGAAGTCTGAAATGATACAGCCTATTCTACCCCTCTCAATTGGTGAGGGACCATGGTTCAGTGGTAGAGTTCCTGCTTTGTACATAGAAGGTTGTACGTCTGATCCCCAGCATCTCCAGTTAGAGGATCACTTAGTAGATGATGTGAAAGACCTCTACTAGTGACCTTGGAGGGCTGCTGCCTGTCAGAAT
>NW_015234226.1:0-706 GCF_001447785.1 Gekko japonicus | reverse complement strand
AGATCATTTTAACCAGGCCTCCTCTCATGTGGAGTGTTAGAGTTACATTCAACTTGGCTTTGAGTAGTTACTGGTCAGATCATAGTTCAGGGTGAATCTCCAGTCCTAAAACCCAACCTTCCCTCAAAGGCTCAGGCTGTGACCTCTTCCGTGTGTTGGGCCAGTCACAATTTTCTAGCAGGTCATGCTTCCTGTAGATAGATGCCTTAATTCAAGCAAAAGCAAAATAAGTGGTAATGATAGCATAAAACTATAAATAGCAGCAACACAACGTATTTTATTGTTACCTTTTCAGTTGTACACCATGCCATGCAATGGACTTTTCCCTCATCTTTATACTGTGCAAGGAAAATCATATAAGGCCATCCTTGTTCACTGTCTTTCTATGATGATATTTGTGCAGTAACTGTCCCCATGTAAAGAACAAAGCATTACTACTTTGCAATGAGTATGAAGGTGGAAGGCTTTAAGGCATGCAGAGAGCCAGTCCTTTCAGTATGCTTAGCATTGTTCAGAAAATAATTGAAAGAGAAGATGAAACTGTGGAAAGGATTTGACAATCACATGTTAGATGGGTTCATTTTTAGCAAAAGATATGCTAGGATTCAAGGCTGTCCAGAAACCATTCTGTTTAATATGGAAGTCTTCCCCCTTAATGGAAGACTTACCCTACGGATTAACATTTTGGTGCCCTGCGTTAAAAAAA
>NW_015234225.1:0-706 GCF_001447785.1 Gekko japonicus | reverse complement strand
CCATCTTCTACAGGATAGCCCTTCAAATATTTTAACTGGAGGCATCGGGGATTGAACCTGGGACTGTCTGCATGCCTAGCAGAGGCTCCACCCCTGAGCGACAGCCCTTCCCCAGCTAGGAGCAGGAATTCCATAGAATTCGACATACGGTGCCCCGTTTTAGAAATTCAGAATGACATTTTTGTCTCATTTGATGCATTTTCAGTTCAGGCGTTGGGACTGGCCCTTTGGAGGAGAAACGTCCCGAGTGCAAAAGGGTCACCCATTCCAGGCCTTCAGCTGGCTAGCTGCAATTTGTAGATGTGGTGCTATGTGCTTGCACCATAATAGAGACTCGCTGAGAAGCTGGTCTGTGAACGCAGATTAAAATCAACTCCAGGCATCTTCAATCTAAATGAACTGGCAGTGGAAGACAGCTGTGCCGTGTTATCATTCACATGGGGTTTCCTTCCAGGACGGCTGGCAAACTCTTTGCCCTCTGGAGGAAACCTGACCTGCTTCCCCATGTAGGCAACAGAGCTTGGGTGTGGAAATACCTGGAGATTTGGGGGATGGAGCCTGGGGAGGGTGGGATTTGGGGACAGGGGGAGCCTTAGCAGAGCAGAATACTGCGGAGCCCAACCTCTGAAGCAGCCATTTCCCCCCCGGGGGGTGGGGACTGATCTCTTGTTGTCTGACAACTGGAGTCCTGTGTCCAGTTTTGGGC
>NW_015234224.1:0-706 GCF_001447785.1 Gekko japonicus | reverse complement strand
GCTGAGAAATAGTCACTTGTCCAAGGCCGCCCATTGAGTTGGTTCATGAGTAGAAGCTCAGTAACGGCCTCTGGTTAAATGTGTCATATCCCCTCCCCTTCCAGTCGACAATGCAGACTTTTCAATACAACAATAATTCCAGTCTCTTCCCTTCCCGTCTGTTTAAAGCCTTTCAGTGATTAATTTGTTATTGCAACCCGTCAGTTTGCATCTGGACACGGGGAGCAGAATGGCACCCATTTCTGGATAATCTGGCCCCCGGGCATTCATATCACTCTGTCCCACCATTACCTACATTATCTAAATTGCCTGAACATGTTGGTGCACAACTAATGGACAATATTGTAAGAAATAATGCTTTGACTAGACATAAATCTGGTTGCAGGGCTTCCCATTCCCTAATAGATGTGATAATAGCCTTTATGCGCCATTTGTTTGCAACAGTGCGCCAGGCATAATTGGGGGCCTGCTGTGTGACACAGACAATGGCCCGGTTTGAGTGGGCCGGTTGTGATTTTTGATTAACACCTGTTGACATTTTCATCCACACCTTCTGCCTGGAGATGGGCAGAGGGAGAGATGACTCATCGACGGTGGCATCCCAAGCAGACTCACACTCTCAGTGCGCTTAGAAGAGCATAGCTCTGCTTGGGGTGGTAACATGTGCCAAAGAACAGTAAACTGTTCTCAACAAACACACACACAC
>NW_015234223.1:0-706 GCF_001447785.1 Gekko japonicus | reverse complement strand
TGTTTGATTCAGCATGGCTCATCTTACATTGTTATGTACAGCACACATGTTATATAAAAGGGAGAAGTGGCAAGGATTAGAAATCCTGCCAGAAGCTCAGTAGCAGAGAACAATGGATACAGTTATGAGAGGTCAGTTGCAGCACGTTACTGAGTGTGGCACAAAGCTGTGAACTTGCTCTGCTAAGGGCTGTTTTGAAGTTGAAAGGCAAGCTGACAGAGGAGAATCTTGTGCTGCTTCTCAGGCTCATACAGAGGGGAGTGATCCTGTGTTCCTCATCACGGAGATGATCTAATGCAAGGCCAGAATGGGTGTCTCCTTTTAGCTGACACCTGATTTTCCTTCCCTCTCCCTTGCAAGAAGCTCAGAAGCTGTGAGAAAGGTTGTGTGGAATTCATTCTTTCTGTACCTTGGAATGTCTGAAAAGGGCCCATGAAACCAGGTGTTACATGGCTCATCAACATAAGGTGATTGAAAAAGTCACAATACATTGTGAAAATCCCATTTAATGTTGCCAGTCTCCTTCTCCCTCTTCAATACAACTTCAGTCTGAAACTTCCTAACTCATTGGCCAGGTAGAATCAGCCTTGTAATACAAGCACTCAAATGGGGCCTTTTATAAGCAAAGACTATTGTGTCTGCTAAAAGGAAAATGTTCCAAATAACTCGTGGAAATGCAGGATGATCATATAATCCTTTTTTTTTT
>NW_015234222.1:0-706 GCF_001447785.1 Gekko japonicus | reverse complement strand
GGGGGGGACTTTACAGGGAGCAGGAGAATGGTCCTCCTGTTGGTAGAACACATTTCTTTGGGGAAGGCCATATGGAGATGAGGTCTGAATGGGCAGCGGTCCAGTGAGACATCAACCTTTCGGGGTTGTGAATGGCTCAGTGAACACACGTAGCTGCAGTGAAAAAGGTAAACCCTCTATTGGGAGGTACTAGGGAAGGGATTGATGCTAGATTAGATGGCTTTAAAGGGAGGGATTGGCCAAATCTATGGCTATTAGCTATGGCTGCCAAGTGGAACCTCCGTGTTCAGAGGCATTGTACCTCTGAATGTCAATTGTTGGGGGGAGTGCAGCATCCAGGGGAGGGAAACTTTGGCTCCGTGCCACCTTCCTGTGGACATTTCAGGGGTATCTGCTTCGCCGCTGTTGGGAACGGGATTCTGGCCTAGGTGAATGTTTGGTCTGATCCCAGAGGGCACCTCTTGTGTTGTCAGCTGAATCCAGATCTGGGATGCAAAGTTTCCGGTTCTTGCGCCTTGCCAGTAGGAACGAAGAAAAGGTGGAGCCGGGAGATCCAGCAGGTAGAAGGTCTTGCTGGGTCGACGGAGCGAACGAGAAGGCCGGAGACCCTGAATTTTTACTCGGGCCGACCAGGTCCAGAAGCTTCATACTGCCTGTCGGTCACAGAGGGCTGATATTGCTGACCAGGGGTCATTTCGTAGAAAAA
>NW_015234221.1:0-706 GCF_001447785.1 Gekko japonicus | reverse complement strand
TATTGTTTATGTAGCACCATCAATATGCATGCCACTTCAGAGCACAAGATGTTGGGTTTCCACTGGGCAGAGTTTATAAACTAACATTTTAATAAAAGACGACAACAAAATAAGGGGAAGGAGGTGGAAATGGGAGTAAACCGGAGAAGGGTTTATGTTAATCTTCAGTCACAGGCTTTTGGAGGGGGGGGGGGTTTGAACTAAATGACTGTGTCACAGGCTTAAAGAAAAGGTAGGTTCTGATGAAAGATTTGCAGGAAGAGATGGGACATTACATAATTCTGTGAGATGGTTCCAGGCAAAAGAACATGAAGCAAGATAGAGCAAATACTTCAAGGAAGCAGATCACCTGAAAAGGGTATACCTGATGCTGAAAGGAGTTAGGTAGGTTAAAGAATGAACAATTAAAATTGGAAACATGTCAAAGTGGACTGATGTCATGAGAGTCAGGAAGCCCAGATGCAAGACTGGGTTGATTACCTGCATTGTGACCATCCAAATTCTTTGAAGTGGTAAGAATTGTATTCCATTACCAGGTGCTATTAGAGCATCACAGTGCACATTTATTGACTCACAAATGCTGTATATGTTCTAGGGGCTACCTGATATTCTGTCCTCTGGGGAAAGTTGTCTGTGGACCTACAGTTAAACCTACATAGTGGTGGACAGTGTGAGCAGGTGAAACACTGAGAACGAAGAGATAAGA
>NW_015234220.1:0-706 GCF_001447785.1 Gekko japonicus | reverse complement strand
AAGACCACTTGCTCATCTCAATCCATGTGATTGACCCACAAGTTTTGAACCATTCTGTGGAGTGGAAGAGAAGACCAGTACTCTAATATTGATAGTTCTTAAAGTCTCGGGTCTGGAACTGAACACATCATTCATTATTATAAAACTGATCCATTGATGACTCCAGTGCTTAGGTAGCTACGAGGTGTACCCGTGAACTTCCCTAAGTGCTGAGGCTCACTGTTATCCTTGAAATCCCCCTTTCTGTTTGTCTTTCGAGTTATCCCGCCTGTCAATGGCCATTAGAACAAAAAGCAGGATGGATTATTTCAGCAATAAAGATGAAGGCAAAGGGCATTTCCTAAGAATTAATGACTGGCTGGGAAAGTTGCGGGCTTAAGATAAAAAGCGATGATGACATCCAGCGTCTTTATTGTTACCGTTTTGTCCGAGTGAGAATTGGTGCTCCCTTCTCGGGGCCTTACCGAGATCCCTTTCATCTGCCGGTTCCTTCTACACACACCGGTTTGATTCACACAGATTGTTTTGTCGCGGCAGAGTTTATTACACTATGTGCAATCATACGAAGTCTGTAGTTCAAAGGCATCTTAGGTTTTTCCCATGATCTGTATCGACGTGAGTCTCACCGCAAGAGGATTGGGATTCACCGACTCTGTCCGCTCAAGGGTTGGGAAAAACAGGTGAGTAAATCCAATCAGTTGGAGAC
>NW_015234219.1:0-706 GCF_001447785.1 Gekko japonicus | reverse complement strand
GGAGATCTACCGCTGTTACAACTGATCTCTAGTTCATACGCATAGTCTAGTCTCCAGACTTGAGATCAGTTCTCACAAGGAAATGGCAGCTTTGGAGGGTGGATGTATGACCTCACATCCCCAGGAAGTTCTACAGCTCGAATTGACCACCCTACTAATATTTTCATTCTTGTGGCAGTTCAGGTGTCCATATCAAAATAACATTCCTCTCCTCTACATACTCTTGTAATTTAAAGTCACAAGACTAACAAAGGCACTGGTATGGGCTTACTAAAACATCAAGTTATATCATATATGCATACATAGATGCATTATACCCCATCAGTGCATGTGAACATGCATGTATGAATGGAACCAGTGGACCCAAACTGAAACAACAGCATAGCAACTGAGTTCAAGTTTGCCTGCAAGGTACATTGTCTTTCCCGTAAGACCTGTGAGCTGCCTCTGATGGCTGGATGGTAACATTAAGATCCTCTTCACATGCTCAGAAACCATCTAAAAGTTTGCATGATGTTCCAAGACTGAGTCTGGCACTGAAAGGAGTTTCTAAGTATTTTTTTCTTTTTTTAAGAATGATGTTCCTGTATCTCCTAGCAGGCATCCCCTTTTAATCAGTTACCATCTGACTCTACATGGCTACCTTTAAGCGTCTCAGCATATTCATGCCTGACATGCAAGTGGCTGTAAATCAACCCCACATGGC
>NW_015234218.1:0-706 GCF_001447785.1 Gekko japonicus | reverse complement strand
CCCACCCCCCTCCATACTTCACGGTTTAATTTATCGTTCCTGTGGAATCAGGAAAGGAGTGAAATAAGAATACGTGAGAAGATTGTGTGGAATGACACGATCTCTGATCCTCGAAGAATAAATGTAAAAGAGAAGAAAAGAAATGGAAAGCAAACATTCCCCTGGAGGAGATGGGGAAATACCTGATAGCTGGCATTTCACCATTTAATGAAGGGCTTTTAAGCCTATTATCCCTAATTGACACCGGGCTTACCGTTAGCAAATGGAGAGTTACTTATTCCCTGAAATATTTGGGGCGTTCTGCTAACTTTCCCGGTGGGCCGTTGAAAGGCTTGCATTATACCTGAAAGGCGCATGCCACCTGAGAAAATAACGTTGGGCAATTGTTGCCGTTAATGGCCGTCATTTGGCATGGGGTTTTCAGACAGGACTCGGTTCCTTCAAGACGGCACAAAGCAAAGGCGGCTTCTGCCTTTGCCATTTCCTCTGGAATTGACCTCGGGCCTATCCTGCATGTCCCCTAGTTAGCTGGAAGCAGAATTGAAAGTCAGGTTCCACATAACTCTCAATGCAGTGCTTATAACATCCTTGGGAGTCCTACAATGCTCCATCCGCCTTCAGCAACAAGATGCACAACGGTCACCCTCATTTAGAATAACGGTTCTGAAGTGTTTATCCCTTCATGGATTTCCCAGTTTTATTTCAT
>NW_015234217.1:0-706 GCF_001447785.1 Gekko japonicus | reverse complement strand
CTCCTATGCTCTGCCACAACAGCTTTGCTGAGCAAAGCCTCTGAAGCTGCCACCCTACAAATGGGCAAGATCAACCAATGCCTATACAACACCTGTACATGTGCCTTCTCTGCTGTAGCCCCACCCTATGGAATGGCACACCTGAGGAGATCAGGAAGGCTCCCACATGTTTGGCTTTCTGCAAACTGTGTGACACATCATTGTTCCTGGGGGCGTTTTTATACACACAATAGGAATATATTCTACTAGAATGATTCAGGAAGATGCTTTGAAAAGGGACCAGGGACTATACCACTGTGTATGGTATATATTATTCGTTGCTGTTTGTGTTAGCCTGCTTTTACTGCATTGTTTTCTACTTGTGCAATTCCATATTCTGTTTTGTTGGACACATTATTTTTGTGTTGTTTCAAGGTTTTGTACTCCTACTATTGCATTGTTTATTAGATGTCTTATCCTATTGGTTGTATCAACTTACACTTTGTAATCTGCTTTGAATGTCAGTGAGAAAGATGGACTATAAATAGATTAAAAACATAAAACACAGGTGGTTTGCCTCTGGCACCCTCTGGCATGGTGTGCTGACTAGATGGGTCTCCCCCAGGCCTCAGAATCAGGGTGCGGAGGGTTGCTGCACCTAGCCTTCACCTCTGGGAGGGTTCCCGCCTTAAATCAGGCTCAGCATCTCCTCACTCCTCCTCCCCAG
>NW_015234216.1:0-706 GCF_001447785.1 Gekko japonicus | reverse complement strand
TACCTAGGAAGTACATAGTCCTCCCCCCTGTCTCTTCCCAGGCATCCTTAAGATTACAATATTGAGTGTATACAGAGAAGAAACACACTGATAAAACCAGATAGGATCCAGAAATATGATGGCTCCAAAAGAGATTAGAATGCCACTGACTGTCACCTACAAGCTCCCACCTCAAACCAGTCCAACACACCTTCATTGACATTCAGAAAACCCCGGATTATAACACTTTTTTCTCATAGCCTTCTCTTTGCTTAAAGACAGCCCCCTAACCCAAGACAGCTTCTTACTAACAGCCATAAACACAGGGGTCAGACACTGCAAGAAGCCTAGACGCCAATTTTATCCTCAGGCAATACAGTTATAAAATATTGAACTTATCCACTCACTTATCCTCCAATGTGATGTGCATCATCATGTATCAACAATGGCTTTCCTGGACTAAAAGGTCAGTCCCAATGCGAAAGAATATACAGATACAAATCTGCCACTGAAAATCGCAATACTCAGTAATCAGTGGGCAAACATTTCAGCCTCACTGGGGACACTGTTCCTGACCTGAAGGTCACAGTTCTCCAATAAAAGCCCTTCAAAGGAAGACTCCAGTGTGAAACCATCCAACTAGGATTCATTACAAAGTTTCACACTACCTATCCTCTGGCCTGAACAATGGCATGGGATTTCTTCTTCAATACAGCACAACCGGGGA
>NW_015234215.1:0-706 GCF_001447785.1 Gekko japonicus | reverse complement strand
CACACTGTCATGGTAAAATCAGGAGGCAGACATCTCTGCCCTTCTATGTTGCCACTGGGGTGGCAGGACAATTAGACTTATTTCATGGAATCTACTGTATTCCCACCCATTTCAGGGAAGCAGGACTACGTTCAATTTCTTCCTGTTTCCTGTGTGGGAGTCACCTAGGCTCAGTTCTTTTCCTGCTTCAGTAGGGGAGCAGCTAGGTAACACCACTTCGACTTTTGCTATTTTTGTTCTTATTCCAACTTAACTCCTTTCTCTCTCTCTAGTTCTTGGCTCTACAAAAAAAAAGTAGTATGAGTCTTCAAAACATTTTAATGGAATAATTATTTTTCAGCTATTTTTTTAACTTTGCCAGGAACTCAGCATTTTGTCTTAAATCTTTGAAAGTAGACAAAGCAACAGGTGTTTGTATTCACCTTTTGAAGATCTATTCATTTAAGTACCAGGATGCCTGATCTGAGATCACCTGATTCTGCTGTGATACAATGGAAATAGGGCTGGGTTGGGGGCAGACGTGGCTACCAATCCCTTCTTAACCACGTGACTCATAGAGTAAGTCTTGGGAAAGCTGTTTTCTTTCAGCCAAACCTACCTTACTAAGCTGCGAGGAGAAAACATAATAGCCATTGAAGAAACAAGGGAATACAAATAGGATAATTCCAACTTGATGGTAACATAGCTAAAAAAGTTATGGCTTATG
>NW_015234214.1:0-706 GCF_001447785.1 Gekko japonicus | reverse complement strand
TTTTTTCTCACTTACTCATAATCCAGAAACAAAGTTTGGTTCTTTCTGGGAAAGGAAGAAGCAATTGATCAGACCCCGACTGAGCAACCATTGGTAAGATGACTCATCCTTGGTCTCAGAAGCAAAATAAAAGCTCTCTGCAAGATAGCGCCTAACTACCAGGCCCCAGTGGCTGGAGGAAAAGGAGCCTAGACAACTTACCAGGGATTTAATAATTCCCTTGATTCTGTCTTAGGGTGGCCAGGCATGACAGGACAACCAGCAGGAGGTGGGGGAGGCAGGTGACTCATAGGTAGGGAGGAGGCAATCCTCATCCCCAGCACAATGATTCACTTCCACCAGGACCAAGTGACAGCATTGAGCTGGGGGTAGACAATCTACCACTCACCCAGACCTCTGTGGTTTGAACACAGAGCTTGGGGTGAATGCTAGAGCTTCCCCCAACACGATGAGGTCACTTCTGGGTCACACTGGAATTTGAATCATCATGTCAGGGATGTCGATCACATGCTCCCATTTTGCAGGCTGGTTTCTTCCTGCTGCCCAGCTGAGCAGTAGCAGGCAGCACTGGGGAGGGGAGATCTCCCGCTGTAAGCAGGCGTTTGACAAGCCTAATGTCTCCAGTCATCTTATCTTTATTTGGGGCCATGAAACGGGGCTACGACAATTGCCATATCTAAGCAACCATTTCAAAAAGCCAGCAAAA
>NW_015234213.1:0-706 GCF_001447785.1 Gekko japonicus | reverse complement strand
ATACTCCAAAAAAGCTGTTGTGTTGGGAGGGGGAGCAAAATGAATTGGGACTGCAGGGGTTAAGTCTTCCTCTGTGCTCTAGCCCTGGTCTAGACACTAAGCATTTGTTAAAAAATCAATAACTATTGCAACATAAATATATATTGATCTTTTAAAATTGGGGGCACCTTTTTAATCCCTGTAAAAAAAAAAACCCTTTCAAGCTATTACTCAGTTGGACTAATTGACAAAACGTTGCCGCTGGAACTCTGTGCCTCATGAAAGAGCCTGCTTTCTCCCTTTCTAGGGACACTTTCCCCATCTCCTGACTTCCAACCCTACCCTCCTTATCTCCTGTCTTTGCCCTGGAAGGAAATGTTTTCTTCTCTAGTGTTCATATATTAATCCTGTAAGTACAAAATCCAATTACTTTAGGAATTATCTTTATTCTTACAGATAATACTGTGGTGGGATTGGATTCTACATTGTCTGGTAGCACAATTACCAAGCCCAACGGCACTTAGTAGACCGTTGCTGTACCTTACGCTGAAAACTCCCTCTTAGTATTTATTGATTGCTTTAAAATAAATATCCACCATTTCTCCAAAGGATTCGAAACAGCATTTATGATACCCTTTATCGTATCTTTGCAAAGATTTTGGGCAGTAATTTAACCTGAAAGATTGTGCCACGGTCAATTCAGTGAGCTTCATGGCTAAGCAAGGAT
>NW_015234212.1:0-706 GCF_001447785.1 Gekko japonicus | reverse complement strand
CGTAGCCATGTGCATTTGTGTGAGAGAGATTAGATGTACATATATAAAGTTTGGTGGGGAGGGGGTTCTTAGACGTAAACAAACAAATCAAGAGCTGCATCTAGCCTGAGCCCTACTCCAACAACTGCATTTTCTTAGACCACAACCAAGTAGAACGAGTGACTTTCCACCCTCATGGGTTGACGCATTCACCTCAATTTAATTTTTATCCTAACCTTTTCTCAAGGAGCTCAGGATAATATTGCTCTCCCTTCCACAATCCATCCTCACTACTACTCTGTGAGATAACCTAAGCTAGAAGACAATGACTTGCCCAAGACTACTTAGTGAACATCAAGACTGAGTAGGGATTTGAACCTGGAACCTCCTATTTCCTAGTCCAGCACTCTAACCATTATGCAACTGTGGCTCTCAACATTTTCCAAGCTGTTAACAAGAGGATGTATGTGAATGATGAAACTATATGTTTCTGAGGAGGAAAAGATAGAATGACCTTATTCAGGGAATGCAACTTAGCATCACCAAGACAAAATAATTCTTCCAAAGGAGTCTCCCAACTCAGAAAGTGGAGTTCATTACAATTTTGAGCAATCTGACCTTAAATGGCCACATATCAGCAACCTTTCCTTCTTCTAGTGGAAAACACCTTGGGGCTGGGGATAGGGTTCCCAGCCTCCAGGTCCCAGTGAGGGTTCCCCCGCTTTTG
>NW_015234211.1:0-706 GCF_001447785.1 Gekko japonicus | reverse complement strand
CAACAAAAACTCCCTGAATGCAGAAAACCAACACCTCAGGAATGTACGCTTCCGCCCAGGCATTTCCCTGATGGGCTAGCTTCTTGCATGCGGGGAGCGTGTGTTTCTTCCTTACAAGGGGCGGAGGGGGAATTTAGTAACACAGCTGTCCCCACCAGCAGAATTCTCACGGCCTCGTTCTGTGCGTTGTGCAGAAGAGCTCACAAGCGTGTGGGAGAAAGCAGCTTGGGTACATGACGTGAGAGCACAGATGTGAATCTGAATCACGCCCGTAATTCCCCAACCGGCAAGCACATGTCCACTTGGCGTACCGCTCCCCTCAGCTGGACCGGTACCAGGAAAACCTACTCCGTGTTATGCAAAGATCTTCCCCTCTATCCTCCATCCTGGCTTTTTCTCCTGTGCCATATCAACATCGGAGAGCTCCTCCGGAGACGACGGTCGGCAGGCACTCCAACGCTGGTCGGTCAAGCATCACAGCACATGCGCATTCCATGCAGTCAGCAAGCCAATCCCTTCCTGGTTTTTTTTGCCAGCCTTCAATTCCGATGCCAAAAATGAGAAAGTACCATTTGTCTTTTTTTTGGGGGGGAGCCAAGCCCCCCCCCCCACTTTCACAGCATGACTAAATTTCAGTTTAGACATCTTCTGACCTTAACTATCCTCCCCCATGGCCCGGGCTAGCCCAGCCCCGTCAGATCTGGGA
>NW_015234210.1:0-706 GCF_001447785.1 Gekko japonicus | reverse complement strand
CCGCCAAGTCCAGAGTGGCTGGTTTAATTCTTCTACCCTGAGAAGAAAGATGTAATTTAAAAAAAAAAAATGTTCCCTTAATTTGAATAAGAGATCTGCCTGGCTGTACTGGACTTCTGAGAGCGTTAAGTGCCTCTAAACTCTTTGGCTGAAGATCACAAGACTTGGATTTTTGTTGTGTCCTGGCAAAATCTTTGGTTCCTTAATTTGAGTTTCCTGAAAAGGTTTCTGTAACGTGTTTTCTTTTGAACTTAGTCTGCTCGAGAAGATGCTGGAGTGGGCCGTCACGGACAGCCGAGACACCAAGTCCCTCCCAGTGCATGCCGAAAACGCTTTCCGGCTCCTGCTACTTGTTCAAGATTTCCTCCAGGCTGAAGGGCTGGTCAATTCAAGCCTGTGGACAGAGAAGGTAGGTCTTGATGGACTCTGGAAAGGACCATGAAGGAAGGGCCGTCAGGTGACACCAGAGGCCTGCTTCTTCATCCAGTTCCAGAAACAAGTCAATTTAGAAAGGCGTGAGCCCATACTCTGGGCGAAATACGATAATTTATCATGTTTCCTACCACAGAACAGGCCTAACGAGTGGGTGAGCTTGGCTTCATTTAACAGCTGTGAAGTGACAAGGTTTATTCTTGAGGGCGTGAATCTGAGAAATTTCTGAGGGGAGAGCATGAGCCACTTTTGAAGTGTTGAAGGAGAACGTGGG
>NW_015234209.1:0-706 GCF_001447785.1 Gekko japonicus | reverse complement strand
CACTGCTTGAGGGTGAAAACCACACATAATAGACAAGCTGCCTTCGTCCGGGAGGAAGAAGGGGACTAATAGGAAACGATGTGAGTTGCGCAAAGGTCACGTTTCTGGCTAATTCTTGGCTCCCCCCCGAAGCCAGCTGCAAGAAGACCTCCCCCAGCTGAAAGCCAGAGGGGCACAGAGTGAGCACCAGGGCATCCTGTTGTCATGGAATGGTCCGATTGGGCTCCCAGGCAACCAGCCACTTACCACTTCTCTCAAAGGTTGCAACAGAAGTTAACAGCTACTGAAGCAGGACTGGAAATGAGGTGTTCACATGACACGCAAGCTGTACACTTCCACTCTCTGTGCCACATACTTGTGATCGGGCACCACAGTGCATTACCTTGTGTGATAGAGCCCCGGATGTGATGTGGTTCTTTCAAGGTCAGGGGACTGTGCCTGTCTGGCGGGATGGCTCGGCCCATCAGACCTACAGTAACGCCAAAGGAAAAGAAATCACAGTGTTTTTTGAGACACCAGCTCTTTGCAAAAGCTGCTTTTTCTTTTTTTATAGCGGCTTTTTCTTTTTTAAAAAAAACTTTCAAAATTTCAGTCCCTTTCCTTTGCAACGGTTGGAACGGAATTATTTTGTAGAGCTTTAAGACCGACCGATAAGCTTATACCCAGATTTAAACTTCATTGGTCTTAAAGGTGCCCCAGGACTCAA
>NW_015234208.1:0-706 GCF_001447785.1 Gekko japonicus | reverse complement strand
ATATTCAGTACCTACACAGGTATCACTGAACTAACTGATACCTGTAAGGGGTGGTGGGATGTGCAAGATATTAGCAGCTGTAGTGAGTGAAGAATCCTGTTCTGGGTAAGAACTAGGGTGTAAATGTTGTTGAACTTCATTATGAATTCTAACTCAGTAATTTGCTTCAGATTCTCCTTTTTGAAGTTCTTTCGTAGGACAACAGTGACAGAATGCCCTGAAAGATTAAAATATTCACCCACTGATTTCTGAATACTGAGATTTATAAGGTCAGATTTATGTCCATTGTTTTTCTTTTTCGTGTGCAGGGGCTGACATATTTGTCCAATGTAGAAAGTTGAAAGTTATTGTTGACACATATTACATTGGACAATGAGCATGTGAATGACCCTAAGATGGTACAGCTGATAAATCTTGGAATCATGTTGCCTGAGTATAGATGAGAATAAAGCTGTTCAACGTGACTGAGAGCTATGTCAGAGTAAGGCTTGCCAGTCCCCCAGTTAGGATGGGGGATCTCCCACCCCCAGCTTTTGTTGCCTGCTGTCATTCCAAGCTGTGGTAAAGGGGTGGGGATTCCAAACAGCTATGGTAGCTGTGTCACTACATCACTTACAGAAAACAAGGACGCGACATTGGGTAGCTGTAGACATTGCCAGAAGCTCTATGGTTTTATCATAGGTAAAGGTAAAGGTAAAGGTCCCCT
>NW_015234207.1:0-706 GCF_001447785.1 Gekko japonicus | reverse complement strand
GAGTCCGCACACTTAACCCCTACACCAACTGGGCTCTTTCCTTACATTCTTCTTTTTTATAAGTTCCTCAACCCTTAACAGAATATACTTTATAACTCCAGACACAGCATAATATTGTGGTGGCTTCTGCTTGAACAGTAACACAGTGAAAGTAATCATTGTTTTTGTACTCCAGGCAGAGTACAGGATTGCTGACAGTGTTCTGTATAGGAGATGATAAAGAAGAATCCTTGGCCTTCATTTTACTGTAACCTACTTAGCCCAACTGTGGCTCACTGCACTTGCTAACTCATCCTGATCCTGTTGTCATGGCAACAGTGCTACATGGAATGCAAGGCTTGAAGCTCATGGGCTGCTTCTCTGAGGCTGATTGAGAAACATACACTCTCTCCGATGAGTCATGAGAGGTATGAGAAAACAAAACCAACCAGGCACGGATGAAAAGGGGGCCATTTTGTCTGAGGTGTTAACAGTGGTAAATTAATGGCTTGCTTGATGTATTTCTGCAAGAGACTTAATAATTGCTTTGTCAATTGTACATTTTCTGAACACACAAAGGAAGTTGTTTCTGAAAAATATTAAGAAAACAAAACTTGATGGTTTGGATCCAGAGAACAAAAGGAAGAGTGGAAGTTACCAAATAGATCCTTGCTGTCTCCCCCTTCTGACCTTGTAACATTTGGAGCTGTGAAGAGTGGCAGAGAGA
>NW_015234206.1:0-706 GCF_001447785.1 Gekko japonicus | reverse complement strand
CATTTTAAAATTACCTGGACAGCCCAGTCATGCACCTCCCCATGTTCCATCTATTTTGACTCTTAGGTCCAAACGACAGGTACCAAATTACATGAATTGGCCATGGGAATTAATAGCCATACGGTAGCTGCAAGTTCTTGGTGGCAATTCCATTTAGAAGCACCAGAGTCCCCTTTTAGACTGGAACTGCAAAATGAGGGGAGCAGGGGTTCCTGCCCTTCCCTCCCATGTGCCATTTTCTCAAGTCAAAAATGGTACTGGTGGGCATTATTTGCCCCATCAAGGGGCTTCACGTGCACCAAATACTTGTACCTGCAGTTCCCTGATGTGGCAAATAACACTCTCATATGCCAATTCAATGTAAGAAAATAGCACAGAGGAAGACAGAAGACCTTCTTTTCTCCGTGCAATGGTTCCCAATCTGAATCAGGCCCTGTGGTGCTTCTAAATGCCACTGCCACCAGAAGCTTGCAGCTGCAGTATATCTGCTTTTCCTCCATCACAAACTCTTGAAATTTGCAATGGGTGGTTTGGCCCTCGGGCTGAAATCCTAAGCAAATTTAGGGCTGGTTCCTACCAACATTTCTGCTGCTGAAAAGGAAGGAAGGGTTTCTTATGGCCACCACAAGGCTATGTTGGGGACCTTGAGCTCTGCATGAAGAAAAGCCACATGGAACAAGAGTGAAAAAGCTGGCTGGATCCAACC
>NW_015234205.1:0-706 GCF_001447785.1 Gekko japonicus | reverse complement strand
CAGCGAGAGGTAAGACTTGGCAACCCTAACACAGAGATATGTACGATGTTACTAAGACTCTCCCCAAAAATAATAATATGGGGCCTAGTAAGGCCTTGCCACAAATTCTCTGAAATCTGTAATGTGGTCATGGACAGCTTGCTGCTGTAGAAGAATTCAGGCATCTATAATGAAGCCTAGTAAAGCCTAAACATGGCCCTGGGTTATGCTCATGTACTTGAAGGCCTTTAGTGATACCAACACCTGGTTCACATCTTTTCAGCCCTTGATATAAACCCCAGGATACTTCTGAGGGTCTGAAACATAAAGGCACCCAAAGCCAATTTGTTTGCACATCTGGAAGCAGTGCATCAGCAAACACACCTTCCTCAAACATCCAGCCTGAAAAGAAGGCAAACATTAAGAGAAGGGAAGACAGCCTTCCCAAGTTTATGAAAATTTGCCTTCTCTCTCACGAAACATTCTCTTTATTTCAAACTGGTAGGTTTTAATTGTGGTCCTCTTAGTGAGGGTAATTTCTAATCAGACCAGGGCCACCAAGAGGGGGAGATTGGGGGGGGGGTTTCAAAATTCCCAAGGCCCAAGTCAGCCAGAGGTCCCCTGAAGGCAGTGTCCTGCTGCAATCAGGGAATGCATTTACTTTACTTCCCCCCCCCCCTTTTTAAATTTCTAATGCTGTTCTGCACTGCAGCCACTAGGAGTGCAG
>NW_015234204.1:0-706 GCF_001447785.1 Gekko japonicus | reverse complement strand
AAATCCAATCTCTTCTTCTCTTCTTACAATCTTCCTGGCAGCCCTTTGAGATATGCCCAGTGGCATTGTCTCCATTCTGCAGAAGGGGGTCTGAGGCAGTGAGGCGGTCAGTGGGACCCCAGATCTAACCTACCCATTCTAACAATAAGCTTTCCAAGGTCTCACGTAGAGGACTTTGCTTTACCTGGACATGCTCGGCCAACTTCTTTCGACCTCCATTCTGCCCAGAAGTCAGTAAAAAACGTTTGCAGCCCGGCAGCGGCGGTTTAATATGTTCCCCGTGACTCAACTGTGTCGGGGAGGCAGCTCTCTGGGAGGCAGAAAAGTGATAACATTGAACTCCATGCTAGACTTCTCCAGCCAGGATCCAAAACCCCCTTAGGCGCACACAGGTGTTTCTGCACTTACAGTAGGAATCCAGGTGCTTCTGTAGAACTGCCAGTGGGGTTATTTACATCCTTGTACAGGTGATCGGCAGTTGGCATCTCATCTAAACAGGTGTTCTTGGTGTTGTTTTCATGGACACTTCTTGGTGGTGCTTTTCACGGACACTTCAGGGGTTGCATTATGATGGAGCCAGTGCGAAGGATGGATTACAGCCAGTTTCTTCGGGTGGTTCTTAAAAGGTAAAGCATGCCCTTGAGTCACAGCTGACTCAGGGCAAAGCAGAAGGAGCTTTGTGGGGTTTTCAAGGCAAGAGGTGAGC
>NW_015234203.1:0-706 GCF_001447785.1 Gekko japonicus | reverse complement strand
GGAAAGGCCTGGGGTGGCCTCCGTTGCTCTCGTGGTTCCAGTGACCTCATCCCACTGCGGTGCCGTCTCTCCCCTCAGATGTGGCCCGTCAGCTCCGAGGGCTTGGCAGCGCTTTGGGACGCAGCAGCCAAGCTAGACTCCCGCCCTGCCCGGGCCTGCAAAGCTGACGGCTCCCAGAAAGCCAGAGGAGGTAAAAACCAAGAACCCACCAAACGGCTGGCTTGGCCCGGCCTCAAAGAGCTTAGAGCAGCCGGCAGATCCTGGCCAAGACTGCGGCGTCCAACCCTCACTTCCTAGGGGAAGCCGAGAACAAGAAGCACACCTCTGCCACCCAGGGCAACCCGCCCACAGACGCAGAGGAAACCAAAACGGCCGCGTCGGAGTCTCGCGTGCCTCGTCAGCAGCGTCCCGACGTGCTGTCGCGCCACACGGTGCAGCGCACTAAAATGCAGGGAGGCGCATTGCCTCCTGGAAATGCCAGCTACCAAGTCACGCTTGCCGAGTCGAGTCTCCAGGCCCACCAGCAGATGGTGCCTCTGAAACAAAGGAGGGGGTGCAAATCCCGCTCACCCTGCTGAGCCACTCCTAAAACAGCTTCCCTCGGGCACGCCTATCCAAAGCTCCTCCTACCCACTCCGCCCCAAGAAGCCCTTCCCATCGGCCATGATAACTGAACTCCCAGACTCTGATCTGGGAGAACCGGGTT
>NW_015234202.1:0-706 GCF_001447785.1 Gekko japonicus | reverse complement strand
ACATGGTCACTCACCAGATACCCATCCTTGTCTCTTTAAAGATTTTCTTTGCTTTCTGCCTATCAGAGTGAAGGAGCCCTACAGCAGGTAAGGAGGGAGGTTGGATAGCATCTTTCTATGAAGAAAGAGAATCATTTTCTTCGTGGCAACTTGACAAGGGTGCCATCTTGGGAAGGAAATCCCCCATTTCAAACCACATATGACTATTCTTCAGGGCACGGTGTCTTATTGCATGGGGGGGAAGCAGTAACAACCACAACAAATGCTTGGAAGCACCCTGCATCTTGCAATTTAATCTTTACCCTATTCAAGAGTAGACCTTCGACTCTAGCCCACCTCACATGGGGGTTTTGCATTCTGCTAAGTTGAGTTCCTGGGGCTATTTGGATAATTTAAGGTTATATGTTTAAGAAAAGGATGACTACTAAAACCCATAATAGGTGTGAAGATGAGATGATACAGCTGCATTCATAAATGGATACAGGCAGCAAGCCCATTGGTCCTGATGGGACTTCTTTCTGAGTAAAGATTAATCAACTCAAGCTATAAGGCTGCAGTGGCAACTCAGACAGGTCTCAGTTGGGCATTCTCAGTTGACCACGAATAGGAGTGAGGTGAAGCAAAGGAAGGAAAGCCAGACAACTCCCCACAATATTTGGTTTTCTGGCGAGATGCTCGTTTCATTCCGTCCTGTTCTTTCTGTGTC
>NW_015234201.1:0-706 GCF_001447785.1 Gekko japonicus | reverse complement strand
ATCACATACTAGTCATGACATCAGAAATCTAAAATATTTTGCTTGAATATATTTGGCTTTAATTAGCTGAGACACCAGTCTTGAATTTACAAGTCTCACTGAACATAAATGTATCACGATGTTGATAAAGAAATGTACCTCCATAAGACCTGTAAATTGCTCCCTCTTTCTTTCTTAGTAGTATCTTTCATGATTGCACTATTTTTTCCACATGAAACTGTCAAGATATTCATTTAAATCTAATATGGTTACATATGTTGTGTTTGTTCTATATGGATCTTAAGGCCTGGGTGTTCACAATGTTCTCCCGATAACATCCTAAACTGATTTACAGCAGTATTTCTGTTTCTATCACACTCATTTCATTTTTGCACTCAAGGTAATTATTGTTTCTTTATTTAAGTTTTTCATTGAGTGCAGGAAGTCTAAGAAGTTTTTGCTAAGACGGGTTTTTAACTCAAGGGTTCTTTATCAGATTTCTTTTGTCTTTTCAAAGGGAACGACAAATGGAGCCAGACTCTGGCAACCAATCATCAGTTAAAGAATTTGTCTTCCTGTCCTTCCCAGTCCACCGAGAAATGCAGATCCTCTTATTTGTGGTCCTATTTCTCACTTATCTCCTCACCCTCGTGGGAAATGTGGTCATCCTTTCCCTTATATGGACCAACCAAAGCCTTCATACGCCAATGTATTTCTTCCTCAGCAA
>NW_015234200.1:0-706 GCF_001447785.1 Gekko japonicus | reverse complement strand
ACATTTCCTGTACTTTTCAAGCCTACTAATGTCATAGGGTGTTCCCACAAACCCCTAAATTCAAAACAAATAATGACCAACCCTTGATTTGTCCAAAACAATTAGCGCTTCACCTCTTGTTCTCAGAATCTGATCCTCAGCAGGCTTTTTTTAATGAAAATTTGTCCTCTTGGGGAGTATTACAAATTTAGCCGTCACCACTCTGGATGATTTAACCTTTTGTTCCTTGTTGCTGCTAATCAGCATTCTGCGAAATAGCCACACACATTTTGTTTGATTTTCTTTTCCAGCCATCAGCTAGCCACAGCCTACTGATTTCTCTGATGTTTCCCACCATTTCACTGGTTTCCCACCATTTCACGCTGGCAGCCTTTAGATATCTACCCAAATATCCATGTTCATTTTTTTTACTCTCATCACCCGCACTTCACTTGGTAGTAATTGGTTGGGGGGTGGGGAGTGCTATTCAAACTCCAGGACATGACTGGGGACCTGCAAAGATGATTTGATCCCACCAATGCCTGTTCTAAGTAGCTACTTCAGACTGTATTCAACTACTTTCATGGGGTTGGACCAAGCAGAGTCATTAGTAGGCAGAGGGTGGCTGTTTGCTGTACTCTCCTCCCTGAAGACGTCCCTGCAAAAACAAATGCCTGGGATCTAAGGACTCATTTGGACTAACACCAGAATCGGAGTGGTACGGGGG
>NW_015234199.1:0-706 GCF_001447785.1 Gekko japonicus | reverse complement strand
GGAGGGATCAGGACCCAGGGAAAGCAAACATGGAGCGAAATCATTTGGGCGTTAGGGATGTCAGTGTTGGTACTCACTCAGTCACAATCTATCATTATGGCTCCATTCCCATACAGAATGGTACGCAATTATCTAGTTATATATTAATAGTCTGGTACATATACTCATATGAGTAATGGCTGCAAATGGGGTAATGCTACGAGCTGTTCTTAGAATCCTTTAATTAACAGTAGTTTGACCATGCAGATGTTTACAGAATGGAGGCAAACTATGAAATGGAATTTAATTTGGCTCTTAGGTCAAACAGCAGTGAAAGCCACTAACCAAGAGAAAAATCATGAACTGTACAGGCTAACACTGAAGGAAAATCCAAATTCATTGAAATTATAAGGCCCATGAGTTAAAACCATTACTTAGGCATTTGCTCAGGGCAAAGTCCAAATTACAGCTATTCTGAGAGCATATCAATATCACAACAAAGGGAAGTCTGAATGATACTCCTTCCTGTTAGTTCAATGGCTTTGCAAGATGGGTGGTCTATTCTGTCGTTCATTGTTGATTTTGATAAATGCAGTGATGTTTCAAAAGGACTATATTTATCTTTAATTAAAGTAACAGGAAAACAGCAGCAAAATCCTTTTGGGCTTACCTTTCCCACCAGTTTGTCCTCAGTTCGTTAACCAAAGTCAAACAAAAAAGAAAAAAA
>NW_015234198.1:0-706 GCF_001447785.1 Gekko japonicus | reverse complement strand
AGGAAACTCAATTTCCAGTGTTCATGTATTTTGCATTCACAGTGACAATGAAAGCAACATGGAGAATCCTCACCTTGTGGATGCAGCCGAGGTTTTTCACCTCCTCTTATAAAGAAAGCCTCACACCTTGGCCTGATCCTTCAGCCTGGGTCTCTTGTTGCATGAGTCAAGACCAACCCTTTCACAGGGCTCTTGAACTCACGAATGCAAGCTGAAATAATGAGGGATTATTTTCTTCTCAAACTACTTTTGTGATCCTGAATCATTCTAGCTTGCTTTTTCTTTACATGGACCTCCAACAGCTGCTCTGTGCTTAACATATTCTTTGCTTGTAATGTTCACTTCTCACTTTCCAGCAATGTGTGTGTGTGTTTTTCCCCTTTGTCCTTTACAAGAAATGCAAAAACTGTACATTGGACACATGGGAGTTGTTTGTGTGACCTGCTGGTGATCAGATGATAAGCACAGAACATTGTTGACCTGTTTGCACTGAGGAGGGAAGCTAGGTGAGGGCAGGTCGGTCTCCTCAGTCCGACTGCATAGAGGGAATGCACAATAAACACAGCTGAGATCAGCCAGGACTGTGCGGATAATTATGCTCAGATTTGCAGCTCCAGCTTTAAAAGATGAATGTTTGATGTAAACGCTAAAGACCGGAGCCAGTTTTCTACCAACCTGTCAATTTAGGTCTCTCTCATTTTTTTTT
>NW_015234197.1:0-706 GCF_001447785.1 Gekko japonicus | reverse complement strand
AACAACAACCTTGTGAGGTAGGCTAGCCTAAACGAAAGTGACTGGCCCAATGTCATCCAGTAAGCTTCCACCACACAGTGTGGATTGGGACTTGGTCTGCCAAATCCTAGTTATCAGTATGACTTCAGTGAAGAGGGGAGGGAATGGTGGAAATGAGGCTGTGTGTAATGTCCATGGCCCCTGCAAGCCCAGCACGCCGACAAGACCAGGTCCAGGATGTTAACTGATGGCACATCAATAGATTTCTGAGCCAAGTTCTTGTCAGCCATTTGGCTTGGGCCGAACCCATACGACCGAGGTCCCGTTCGTACGTTACCATGGCAACATGGCAGTAGCCAAGAGAAAAGCTTCTCTGCAGCCTGGAACCCACATTGCCATGGTTGTGTCAGGGAATGTCATATGTAACTGCCCTAATATGATGGTCAATGCTGTGTTTTTATGTATTTTCTAGCTATCTGTACAAGAACCCTGTGAAGTAGGTCAGGCTGACAGAGTGTCTGGCCGAAGGTCACCCTGCTAGCTTTTATGGCAGACTAGAACCTGGGTCTCTTCAGATTCCAGTCCAACACTAACCGCTGGCTCTCAGAGGTGGAGGTTCACGCTGGCATGGGTGGATGTTATAGACCTATCACAGTGGTTCTCCAGTTTTAGCAATCCAAGGACTCCCATTTTGATATTTAAAATGCTGTGAAACCCCAAGGCCTTC
>NW_015234196.1:0-706 GCF_001447785.1 Gekko japonicus | reverse complement strand
TAATGATTTTTAATTTTCTTAAAATTTAACTTTTAAATATTAAATTTCAAATATTTTCAGTAAATTTTATATTACATACATTTAATGTCTCCTAAATTTTATTATTATTAAAATGACAATACCTGCCAAGCTCTACAATTCTAAGAGGTAACATATCCACACGGATCAGAATGTTACGTATACTATTGGTCTTCCAGAAACCTATGAAAAGTTTCTCAATGCAGCCTGGGATGTCACTAAGAATATGCTAATGCTTCAAAATGATGTTGCGGATAGACTACACCAATGGTGTAAAGTCAATAGTGCAACTAATGTTGGGTTTTAGAAGTTGTTTCTTTAAATAAACTGGCCCAATTTATAGCGTGCGCACATGTGTAAGCCAGAGTAATCACCCCTGAAGGGTAACCCCACTGAAGGAACTGATCGTGTAGCTTAAGGCATTCTTCCTGAAAATCAACCCAAAAAAGTGGAGTTTCTTTTTGCATGCAAAAATTGACCATATGGGAGATTTTGTCTCAAATGTCTAACATGAAAAGAATTGTAATGCAGGTCAGAATTTTTATCTGTGCATTTGCAAAAAGGATGTACTGACAAATTGTGATCCTGTATAAGGACTATAGTGTCCAGAAAACTAATTTGGAACTTGTCAAAGTGGGACGTAAATTTAGTAGAAGCATGGAGTTGGTTAAGCCAATTGACAAATTCC
>NW_015234195.1:0-706 GCF_001447785.1 Gekko japonicus | reverse complement strand
TCTGATCCAGCAGGGCTCTTTGCATGTTCTTACATTTGCATAACTACGGTTCTCAGGAGAGTGAAAGTTAAAACTATTTATAGCAATTAAGTGGTTTTTTTTGGGAGGGAGGTTGTTTGACATACAGCCCCAGAAAGAAGTCTTTGGTGATTAAGTTTTAGTACAAACTAAGCTGGGAGCTCAGATTCTGAGGAAGTGGGAGAGAAATGAAAACTTCCGGATTGGAGAGGAGGCCGCAGATCAGAGCAACAGGGGGAGGGATCGAGATTTTTGGAGCTTTCTGAGGGAAAGATACACACCCTTTGCTCTAGCAGTGCCCGGCGGATGGATACACGCTGCTCAAGCTCCTTGATTTCTCGTTCGTGCTGTGCCTCGGTATGGATCTTGATCTTGCTCTGATAGGCGTTCAGCAGCTCCAGTTCCTGTTGCAGCTGCATCCTCAGGACCTGGTACTCTGCCTCCTGCGTCTCATCCAACCGCAGCTAGGAGTGGAGAAACGAGAGAGGGTAAGAGCCGAGGGCAGAGCCACAGAGCCGATTCCAGAGGTTCAGCTAATACTGGGAGAGCTCTTCTTTGCAAGGTTTCCTGTTGTTCTGCTGTTGCATCGGAACAGGGCGCTTCTACTCTGGGCTTTGCCCCTGAGCTGTAAAATACATCATACTTGGCATGCTAACACTAGGATGATACTACGTTTTTAAACTATAAT
>NW_015234194.1:0-707 GCF_001447785.1 Gekko japonicus | reverse complement strand
CGGTACGTATGCAGGTGTGCATATCAGGGAGCTGGTATTGGCTACGTGTGCCTGTTGTGTGTACAGACCTGGGCTTGTGTTTGCATATTTTCTTCAGAAGGTGAAAACATAGCTTGGAAGTGGTGAATTTTGTTGGGGAAAAGGAAGTGGTGATTATTGTTGAGGAAAAGGTGTGAGGGGAAGTGCAAATTATTAATAGATTAAGACACTTACTATTGCCTGTGCAAATTATTAATAGATTAAACATTTGAGGGATCTCAATATGTAGCTTTGTGTTTAGGCTTTGGAGTATGCGACTGACCAGTGTTTTTCTGGGACTCAAAAGAGTAGGAATTAATGCTAAACAAAGATAATCAAATCAGAAGAAGTCAAATGAAAACACATGGCTGGCACAGTTGTTTCACTGGCCATTTTATACATCACACAGATGCAAATCTGGGGGTTGCCACCAAAGGTGGTTGCCACTTCATAGGGAGAGGTAGACAATCACACTTCTGTTACCATTGTGAGTTGATATTGACCAAGGTTATTCTAATGATCATTTGCAGCTGCAATAGACTTAAAACGCTTGTGGTGGAGGTGATTTACAGATTGCAACACTTGTCAAGGATATAGTTGTCAAAGGACTGCAAAGTTCCTGATTAGAGACAACTAAATAAACATTGCACTCTGGCAGGAGAGGGCCCAAATAGGTTTCTGCCCAAGAA
>NW_015234193.1:0-707 GCF_001447785.1 Gekko japonicus | reverse complement strand
AGAGTGGGTTAGGGTACAAATTAAGTCAATCAAGGGAGACGGAGGGGAGGGAGAGAGCTTGGGGAGGGGGAGCTGCACGGAGGAGCGATCCCGTCGCGGGGCATCAAAACGTGTCCCCTGGGACACTGCCTCTGAGCCGTGCTGCCACCACAGCCACGGGACCCCTCACTCTCGGCAGCAGCCTTCAACAGACACTTGCTGTAACATCTGCCGCAGCAGACTTTATACAAACGATGCCACACAGGAGATTGATATCTGACACTTACTCAACACTGCACAGCTTCTGGAACAGGCCTCAAAACGCCCGCTGCCCTGTGTTTTGACTCCCTGCTATAGGGAGGCCCGAGCTTCGGTGGGTTCAGACCTCTTTGTAATCACCAGGTGTGAATATGTCTCTGGTTTACTCCATGAGCAGACGCACTAATCAGCAAGCCATTTGCCAGAGTTCGCTAGGTGGCTACACAGCAGAAGGTGCAACATTCTGTTGCGTGGCCACCTGGCAAATTCGGGCAAATGGCTTGCTGGTTCGTAAGTCTGCTCATGGACTAGATCAGTGCCGTATTCACACACACGCATAGTTTTCAGGCACACCTGTCGTCTTACACTCTTGTGGCAATGCCACACAGGCATAATTCTTTTTTCCCCACCTTCCAAAATGAGTTTGTTTTAATGCAGATCTTACCTAAGAGGCGACTCTACACATGGAC
>NW_015234192.1:0-707 GCF_001447785.1 Gekko japonicus | reverse complement strand
GGACTCAACTGTGCGACTAAACAGCAACATAGTATTCATTATAATTGTATTTATAACTTATTGTTAACCACCCTGAGCCCCAAATTGGGGGAGGGTGCTATATACATTTAATAGATAAATAAATATATGAATTTTCCCAACCACACAGTACCCATCCAGGCTTTACTGTGATCCTTCCTAAAAAATTTCCAAGCAAACCAGGTTTGGAAAAGATCAGAGAAAAGCCAGGGAAACCCACAGAGGTGCATGAGTACACTGTGATGCTGTGGAGAAGCAAGAAAAAAGAAGTTTCCCAAAAGCACGGAACCCAGGCAGATAACCTGTACAAAAGTGGCCAAGGGTTCTACATAACAGAGCTGTCATTTTCCTCTATAAGCCAGAAACTGCTTTATGCCTACAATGGAGAATCCAGCTTTTATGATTGGATCATTTCTCAAAACTTAAGAGAAAGAATCAATTCTTGCATAAGGAGCCCTCATTAGATTGCAGCCTACAGAACAATATCAATTTAAACACAAGATTTAACATTCAAACACAGTATAAACTATTAATACTGTGAGCAGCACGTGCCGTTCAAAGTGTAAAACTAATAACACTAACTGAGGAGTCCTGGTTCAAAGGAGGGAGTTTTGCTCTTAGGAAAATGGGATTGCATGATTCAAACTAAAACTTTTTTAAAAAATCAATGAATTACTTTAAATTGAAAA
>NW_015234191.1:0-707 GCF_001447785.1 Gekko japonicus | reverse complement strand
GTTTAAATAAGTCAGGAGCAAGCTGGGCAGCACAAATGCTTGCCAGAGCCCTCCCCCAGCCAGCCAATGGGAAGACCAGAAGAATGGCCAGTGATAGGTTGGCTGCTGAGGAGGTTGCCCCTGACATCTGGAGGCATGGGACTGCCACAATCCAGTCAGAGCCAGCCCTGGCATCCATGTGGCCTCCTTCCTTCCCAGGGGGCCCTCAAGCCCTGTGGCTTCAAAACAGTCACTGGTAAGTTGTTAGCCGTGCATTATCAGGGTCAGTATTGTCTTTCTTGACTGGCATCTCAGTTGGAGATTTTTTACGTCACTAACTATTTGAAGATACCAGTGTTTGAATCTATGATTCTTTTCATATAGAGCAGACTGTCTTCCACTGAGCCATAGTCCCTCTCCATGATATTTTTTTGCATTCAACATCTTCACAAATGTTTTAAACTGACTAGATCATATTATAGTTCTTAGCTGGCAGTAAAAGGATGCATACATATAGTGAATATGAAGGAACACACTAAGGTTTTGGAGTCATACAGCCATGTAATTTAGTAATACCGAGACAACCAAATAAGCCACTTCTTTTGCAAAGTGTGATTTCCCCCCTCTTGTTTACATGCCTGCACAAATGGATGAAGGGGTGAAGTGGGGCAGCCATGGTAAAGTATTGTTTTTCGTATTTTTTATATAATCTCTTTATTGGGTTTTCC
>NW_015234190.1:0-707 GCF_001447785.1 Gekko japonicus | reverse complement strand
CAGTACCCAGGTTGCTACTACTACAAACCTGCAGAATCATTATTTTCATATTTCAGTCCTGGAGAGGATGAGGTCTCAACTGATTACAACAAGGACCCTTCCCAAATGGCTCCGCTGCTCTAAATAGGTTACCTGGGACTGGATTTTGGAAACTCTGTATATGGCATCTGTGACATACATGGTAAATTTAAAACTAAGACCTATAATTTAAATGCCCATCATTTCCATGCCACTGTGCTTGAGATTGCTGATAAAGGAACACAGAGAGTTATCATGGCTTTCTTTGGAACATTACGTTAGCTGGTTTTCTGAAATAAGGGATTTGCTTTTGCAGAGCCAATTGTCTTCTGGAACAGGCCATGACTTTTAAAATAACACATCTGGTAAGTCTAAGGGTGGATGAGAGTGTGTCTTATTCCATGAGTTGTATCTTCCCTTGCCTACAAGCTGGAATGCTTCCAGTCATTTCCTTTGCTTTATAGCAGTGTTTTGGGAAGCTTTATGGAAGTTTTGTTTCATAGGCTTGGCTGGATATATGACATCTACATGAGAAACCCAAGCCCCAAAAGAAACCTGTAAAATTTCTCCCACCAACTACCCTGGATCTTTTCTCCCTTCCTTTCATGTATAATCTTTTTCTTCTTGTGGCACCTGCTTCCAGTTAGATCTCTGGTATAAAAGACATTATTTCGACAAAAAAAAAAAAA
>NW_015234189.1:0-707 GCF_001447785.1 Gekko japonicus | reverse complement strand
TATCGCATAACTGGAATGGCCATGAAGTTCACCTATTCCAGTTTCATGTCTTAAAGCTAAAACCTGTCCACTTAGTAGTGAAGAAAATCCTCTCTCCCACACTCAGCTGCAGGTGCCATTTTCTAAATTTCTGTCTGTTAGAAACATGGACATACTCATTGGTAAAAGGCCTGTACTGTAGTACAGGGACTACGGATACGGTTCTTTGGATCCCAGGCAATGTCAATGTATGTTGTTACTCCTATGGTCAATTCAGCAGTTTTGTTCTGTTCTTTTTAGGTCTTTTGTAGGACCAACACTAGGTGGATTCCTAAATGACAAACTAGGTTTTGAGTGGGCTGCAGCCATACAAGGTGGATTGCCACTACTGAGTGTACGTAAAACCGTATTCTTGACTAGAGCTTTTTACCATGAATCTGAGGTAATTCAAGTGTACTAACAGGCTGCTTTCTTTTAAGGGAGTGGCTATTGGAATTTACTATATCTATGAGGCCTCATGTAGAAGAAGGTACTGTGAATCTTATTTTCTCACTTTAAATTATAATCAAAGTAATCTGTTTTCAGGCTCATGTTTTGATTTTCCCACCATAAAGCCCACCAGTGTCTAAAACCAAAATGTTTAATTTCTTCTGCTGATTTCTGAATTATTTTGTTAGGCTTTATTCAAATGCAAGTGGAATATGCTGAAATGGCATTATGATTCACTC
>NW_015234188.1:0-707 GCF_001447785.1 Gekko japonicus | reverse complement strand
AAGATCTCCAGCAATTTCCTAACCTGTAGTTGGCAACTTTACCTTGTACCCTCTTGCTTATGTGCCATGTGCCCTTGAGTGGCCGAGCATCTGACCTTCTTGACTGGCTGGCCTTTTATCCAACTGGAACCCGAGAGACGACGTGGAAATTTGAATTTACAGTAAAGCATATGGTGTTTTTTCCCCCCAAGGCGGTGTTTCCGTTCTACTGGTTTAATTTGTAAAAATAGCATTGACACTTGCCTTTGGGATAACAGAGGAATTAAGATGAACCTCCTGGATTGTTCTCTAATCATGGTAGTCTGACATTTCGAAACAAATAAGCTGTGAATGGTTGGCTCATCCAGAACAAAAGACATCCAATCTATCTCTTAATACAAACAAGTTATTTTTTTAGCATGGGAAGCTACATAACTGGTAATCAGTTGCCATCACTTACCAAGCAGAGAAGAGAAAGCCACCAGGATCCAGAAAGTAACAAGGTAAGGCACATGCACATACAGCCAGTCAACAGTGATGATCTGGAAGCTTACGCTGCTCTTGTTCGTGACTTCTCTGAATGTCCCGGTTGCAGTTTTGGGGCCAAGGCCATCCTTTGCCTCAAGTCCTCCTGGACTGAGGGTCAGTAGGCTCAGCAAAACCAGTGAACACACAGTGAATGCCCTTTTCTCCATTTTCAAAAAGGAACACAAGATAGGACAGTCTCA
>NW_015234187.1:0-707 GCF_001447785.1 Gekko japonicus | reverse complement strand
CTTCTTATTTAGATGTTTCTGTGTGCCTTCAGTGTCTGTCTTCCTCTGACCCTAGCTAATCTTGCCATCAGTTCTTGCGATCAGTTCACAAACAGATGCCATGGACTGCCTGGAGATCGGAGGAGCTGCAAGAAATCCCATGCTTGACGATGATGTCACTTTGATAACCCAGTAATGATCCCTGACACTACATGTCCTCTTTCCAGTAACTGAGAAGATCTAGTCAAGTTTGTTATTTGTTGCTCAGTATCAAGGCCTGGCATGGCTCTATAACACAAGCAGTTTCTGTGCAGTTGCAAAGTTGCTCAGCATGAAACTCAAGATGGTTTGACAAGGAGCTTGCCTCATATTTAATTCAGGATTTAGTTGAGGATGTTGGATCAGGGTACATTCTTCTGGTGATTGTGTTTTGTTCTGATATTCTCAAATGCATAACTCATACCATTTCTTATACAGGCCTAACAATATGTCATTGGGGGAGGACTGACCTTTGAGTGACCAAAGGATACCATCTAAGCTTCACTGTTCCCCCTTGTGCTGGTGGTGCTATACTGGCATTGTGGGTGGGCTGGCACACCTATGGTGAAACACTGGCATAAATGCCTATGATTATCCAGGAGGCTGGATGCAGGATTAATGTAGGTGTTTATGCATATTAATGCTTAGCAGTGGGGTAGAGTTGCCATTTGCTCGGTGGGGGCAGGGGA
>NW_015234186.1:0-707 GCF_001447785.1 Gekko japonicus | reverse complement strand
CCCTAGGGAACCCTAGGATCCTACAAAGAAAATCCAAATATATTTTCAGTGCCTGCACAACAGTCCTTCAACTTACTGCTTAGTTGGTCAGGATCTGTAGTAAAGACCCTGCTTGCTGACATCCTTTGGGTGAGATCGGGATCTTGATCCACGACGGTGAACGTCACTTGCCTGTTCCCTGCCGGCCACTCGAGAGCCCCGTCGTTCTGGCTGCTGCACAGAGCAAAATGGATACCCAAGTAGTTTCCACTGGAGCTGGCCACACCGTGGGGGTATAGTCTCAGCACAAAACAGTAACCTTCTGAGTTGTAGAACAACGGGCTGGAAATATAGTCGCCTTGGGAGGTGCTGCCTGAAAGGGCAGTGAAGTTTGTGATCTGCCAGACCCCCGTGGGGCACTGGGTCTCGGTCAGACTGACGTCGTCGATGTTGATCCCGCCGGTAGAGTTGCCGGGGTCTTCTCTGATGCCGTGGAAGGCGTAGCGGAACTTGGTCTGGCTGTTGAAGGGAATGGTCGCTAACTTCCAGTGCTGTTCTTCATCAGCTGTGAAAGGAGAGTGAAAATTTTAATGACAAAGATCATGAATAGCTTCAGGGGCGCTCGCAGGTCTTTATTTGGCTTCACCGGAGCAGCCCTGGGAGATACTCAGGCTATGGTTGCAATCCCGTGCACACGTACTTGAGAGCAATGCTCTCTCTAAGCTGTG
>NW_015234185.1:0-707 GCF_001447785.1 Gekko japonicus | reverse complement strand
TGCACTAAGCTGTCCCATGTAAACTGAACAGCCACCATTGATGTTTGACATGTCTTCCACCCTGCAGGCAGAAGTAAGAACTGTGGCCATACCTACTTCTGTTCTTGGTTCCAACACAGTCTTTAGAAAGCAGGATAGAGAGATGACCTGCTGTCTGCTCCTAGGCAGAGCACCAGAAGCAGTCTTCACATTGAAGGAGAGAATATCTTTAGAAAGGAGTGGGAAGATAGCGGTGATGGTTAGGAAGACTGTGGAGATCTCGCCTCTTTTTGGAATGGAAAAGTTTGAGAACTTCTAGTGCAGAATGCCACTACTATTAACTACTGTTTTAATAATTAACAACAACACAACCGTCTCAAACTCAAGCCCAAGCATAAGAAACAGATTGCAATGTAGTTGTCAGCCAAGTTAGATGGTGATGGAGTTAGATGGAGGCAGCAGCACTCATTTATTTGGGGACTGTGATCAAATTCCATCAGGGCAGTCTTGTTTGGATGAAGGAGAGAGAGCAGGTTACAAGGCATTTAGCCCTTCCCACACACACTGACCATAGCTACTGGAACAGCTTCAGCAGTCTGAGGCTGGTAGTTGAATTCTGAGTATAGAGCAGATCAGAGAGAAGAGGAAAATTGTTTGCCCCGATATTTATCTGAAAACTTTAAGGGCTTCTACTATAGGTGGGCCCTGACCTGGATGGCCCATGCTAG
>NW_015234184.1:0-707 GCF_001447785.1 Gekko japonicus | reverse complement strand
CTGAATTCTGTTCAGAAGTAAAAACAGTGCCCCGTTTTTAAAGAATATCCACAAGACAGTAGGAATACAGATGAACTTGTTAAAAATGTTGCTTTGCAATATTGCGATCTTTTCATTTCTCCCTCCATGATTTGGGATTCTTGTGTCTGGTTTATATCAGAATTTTGCAATGTCAAAGGGGGGGGGGGGGAGAATTGGTTGAAAACTCATGTTGAAAAATCATGTCTACCTGAACTGGTTTGTTTAGAAGTCTTGCAGACCTTGGTAGCCAGATTGGTAATGCACGGTCATTGGTTTCCACTCCTTAACTGTTTTATTTGCTGGACTTGATCTCTTAAAGTTTTTAACTTTTAGCTTCTTGTTTTTCACATATGTCAGTTGGGTTGATTCACTTGTGTACTACATCAATTAAGTGCTTACATACTAAATGGAACGAGACAGAAAAAAATGCTTCACAAGCAAAGCTTTTTAGGGGTGTCAGTTTATACACTGTGCAGCCAGTTGTTCTGTATTCATATGTCATCTAGTGTATAGAAATCAAGCAATGCACATGCTTATCTGAACCTGGCCTCTAGTGTATACTCTAGAGTATTATCATAGATTTCAAGGAGATGTCAGAAAGAGTACTCCATGGTGAGAGCTGCAGAATTTCTGCTCTAGGTGTGAGATGATCTTACGTGAACGTAAACCCTGAATGTAATACACCC
>NW_015234183.1:0-707 GCF_001447785.1 Gekko japonicus | reverse complement strand
TTTTTTTTTTGTTATAGCATAAATTCATTGCATTACTACCTTTTTAAGTTTGAAAAATGCCACTGATGGTGGTGTATTAATAAATGAAATTGGATCCTATGTACTATGAACAGGAGGAACACATAGTTATGCATCTTTCCTCCCTCACCTTCCTCCAGCATGTCCTGAAGTCTCTGAAAACCTGATTGGGAGTGTGTGTATCAAAGGAGCTTTGTGGACAAAATGTCAGGATACATGAGGGCTGCATCAAGGAACAAAATCACCTGTCTTTGCTCTTCCACTGGTGCAAGAAGCTCCATTAGTACTACTGACCGGTTATACTACTGAGTGGTATTCTTCTGTAACAATACCATACAAAACCCAATAGAAATAATACAGAGAAATCTCAGTAATTTTTCAAGTCTAGGGTCTCATTCTAATCTTACTTATGCAGCTTTTATAAGGCAGGCATTACAATGTATTGGGTATGACACAGAGGGCAGATGGTAAAAACATGATGCTTCAGGACATGATATCATCACTTGGCAATTGTGTGAAAGCATAACTGTGTCTGACTCAGCCTGAATTCTGATGGCAGTATTTCCTCAGTATCAGTGTCAAATGGCAGTGGTACTAATCTGCCTATACTTGGCTAACAATAGTAATTCAAATGGGTGCTCATCTTCAGAAACACATAAAGCTGCCTTATGTTGCCTTATACCTTGGCC
>NW_015234182.1:0-707 GCF_001447785.1 Gekko japonicus | reverse complement strand
GTGCTTCTGGAACACGGAGTAAATGATTCTCTTTGCTGAAGCATTCCTTCCCAAACTGTTTGCAGAAAATATGAAGGAGACGAGCAGGCCCGATGAGATGCCAAACACACCACCAGATAATGATCCAATCTGTGCCGCAGTGTTTTATGTTCTGAATGGCAATGCAAGGCAGCCTTGATTAATTAAACAAACACAAACGGAAGGATCAGAAAGAATAAGATAGTAATAACTCCATAGCAATATAACAATGGTCTGGCAAGGAATATTAATTGCCTGGTTTGATTCGCATTTGTTATGTGCTAACAATGTGCTGATGGGGCGTGCACACACAAACACACTCCAGCACACAATCAGACAGCTCTGAAGTAATTACAAAGAAATTGACAGCCTATTCCCTGGCGTATCGTGTTACTCAGCTGCAGCGCTATGCCATGAATCACCGTGCGTCACCTTTAGGTGTACCCAAATGTTGGATCATTTATTTCTACAATTGATCATTAAAAATGAGAGCTTAGCTAAGCAAGTGTTCCGACATAATGAACTGCAAGCGGCCCTCAGAAGCAGTGTGTGTGGCACTTGTGTGCTAGCTGAACAAAGCATGTTTTTTATTTACTGCTGGCTTCTTTGGAATGTAATTTAATCACGTAGGGATGCTACCAAATTTCTCAGGCCTTCAAATTTACCCTGTGAATCTTTGGCTTGGACCC
>NW_015234181.1:0-707 GCF_001447785.1 Gekko japonicus | reverse complement strand
GTGCAGTTAATGGTCCCAGCCAATAAGGTCCCGTGTCTTATTTACGTTGAAGAAGGAGCTGGGACAATAGCATCCATGACCTTGAGGGCTGTGAATGAATTCTAAAAATAAAACACATAGTGGATGGAAAGAACCATGTGACCTGGAAGAGAGCGTCCTTTTGACCTGCTGTAATTTAAAGGCAGTGTCATGCTTCTTTGGCATGCAGATGAGAGTTCAAGAATATTTTTTTTGTTTGCTTGCTTATGACAATTTTCTTGTAAGGATCCAGGGAGGGGGATGTTTGAATGGTAACTGTGTTAGACAAGGAGGGCCCAGCAAATGGGGCTGCTCCCACAGCCTTAGGGCCAGTTCAAGGTATTTTCTTGTCCCAAACAAAAGACAACCATCTCCTCCTGGGCTCACACCTCTCCCAGCTGGGAAGCTAAGGCCCTACAATGTTGGGGCCTGGTTTGGACATTGCAGGCAGCAGCATGGACCCAGGAGGGGATGCTAGCCACCTTGTATGCTGCTGATAGCTGGCATGGGTGCCCTTTTCCCTGGGCCTCTCCAAGCTGTCACTTTGAGTGGTTTGGCTGAAGAACCAGCACTGCGTATCCTGGATGAGCATCTTTCCATCTGGTCTACTACAGCCACCATACAGCTGCAGATATTTGGGCCTAAAAGCCTATGAAGCACTGACAGTATATTTTTGACATTTTGGCCCC
>NW_015234180.1:0-707 GCF_001447785.1 Gekko japonicus | reverse complement strand
TACACCAAACTGGCTCTCTTAAAAGAAGTTGAATATATATCCATATGCTCTGAAGAATAGCAGAATTGAGCGTGGTAGTTCCGTAGATATTTGAATATTTCATTGTTATAATTTTAATCCATCTCCTGGAGAACGTTTTCTACTGTTTGCATCATTATAAATGGCAAACCAGTTTAAGTATTTTTAAAGGTAAAAATGGCAGCGTTTGGCTATTTAATTGATACAATGTTAAAAAAACCCTTCATGCAACTAGGACAATAGATCAGCAATCCAAGGGAACTGTAACACAACAAAAAATTTTGTGCTTCACATGTCATTCAGTTATTTTTGCATGCACTCATGGATGAAAGATTCCATATGAGATCCTCATCAAAAATTACTTCCTACTAATTTAATGTATTTTGCACTCTCCTCCTGACCTGACCGCCATGAACAACAATTTAGCAGAAAACAATTAGCTGGCTAAGCATGCTATTGTTCTCTTTCAGAAATAATCAGCTACTATTAAACCACAGGATGGCTGTTAAGTCTAAGACAATTTTATCAGGCCACTGGTAACTCTACCACATTTTCATCAATGTTTCATAACACATTTGCCCAACAGTTCCCAAGTGGACTGGGCGCTGTGAAACTGATTATTATCCTAGATGGCAGTTGCTTCAACCAACACAGTACAAGGCAAGAGAATAAAGTTTGAGTCCAGTGGC
>NW_015234179.1:0-707 GCF_001447785.1 Gekko japonicus | reverse complement strand
AATCTAAATGTAAAATAAATTCTAAATCTGTTCGTGGTTTGGCCAAAAGAAGGGCAAGTTTGTGTTGACCGAACATATGTTGCAGTGGTAAATAAAGAAACCATGGGACCGAACCTTCGAGCTTACATTCTATCTTGGTCTTCTTCAATAATCCATGTTTTGAAGATACATCGCATAGACGTGTTAACATTGTGATCTTTCAAAATTTTAGCTGTTTCCATACCTACACTGTTTAAAAACCATTGCTGATCTATGAGGGTGGAGTAGCGAGAGATTTTAGGTAGTTGTATTTGGCTCATCATCTTCCATAAATGAATGGAAGGATGAAGCAGAGCATTGAAGGTGGCCTTCAATTGTAAGTTTTGTGTACTGAACCAGACTATTTCTATTAACGAGTGCAGATAAAATAAATCATTATAGAATCTTAATTGAGGGGGGAGAGGTGGAGTGTATCATTTTAATGACAGTAGCCAGTAGAGTAGCCCTGTGGTAAGTGGTAAGGTCTGGCAAATTAAACCCTTCATGAGATTTAGGTTTATGGAGGATATTGAAGCTGATTCTGGAGCGCTTCCCAGCCCACGGGAAATTTAGAGTAGTTTGCCATGTTTTCAGTAATTAGGGGAGAATTTTAAGCGGAATTGTGCAAAATAGGAAGGTGAATTTGGGTAGAAGAAAGAATTTGATGAGATTAAATCTCTCTATCCAGT
>NW_015234178.1:0-707 GCF_001447785.1 Gekko japonicus | reverse complement strand
CAGTTCAGGCTCAATACATAATACCTCCTAAAAGTGCTTGACAGACAGCAGGAAAGGGGTGGGCAGGCACCACACTGGGGGACCCTCTGTTCTAGACCAAGAAAAATTGGATTGTGTGGCAAATATGAATGATGCACACTGAGCTTAAGTTAGTTCTGTTTTATTGTAAATCACAGGGAGAAGCCAGGAGACCCTCCCCGCCGCCAACCCCTCTTAGTCAGTCACCCCTCTCGCTTCTGAGATTTTGGCAACCGGACCTTCTTTCATCCCAGTCTTTGCAGCCACAGCGGTAAAAAGCCGAACACTTCTTTTGTTGTAAAAGGAAGCAGTGGATCATCAGGAAGCCAATTCTTAAGCCCAGTCTCTTTTCATATAAGGAATGTAAAAAGGACAGGCCAAAGTGATCCAACAACCCATATTTATAGCTGCTTTCTTTATATAGTTTCCCATAAATACACAGTTTGCCTCCTTGTATGGAAATAATATCCTGCACACAGCAACAGCTTAAATTACTTGTGGAAGAGCCTTTTCCCTCAGTCTCGGCCTTGATTCCATAATTACTAGTCTGAGCATCCAGCGCACACTTCTGCAAGCAAAGCTTAACCGTGCGTTGAGAAAGCCACTACGAAACCAGTTTCCCTCCAACCTGCTGCTCTGCCGTCTGACTCACCTGTGACACCACCAGTCCATGCAGGCTGCTATTTAAA
>NW_015234177.1:0-707 GCF_001447785.1 Gekko japonicus | reverse complement strand
GAACGGTTCTAACAAGGAGGCCTGGGCAGGAGAAAAACCATTCAAGCACTGAAGTAAGATGTGGAGTACTTGAATCCACTGACTTGAGCACTCCTGTTTTGTTTAAAAATTGAGTCCTACTGCTCCTGACTTCATTACACATTACCCATCTTTTTCCCTACTAAGGATAACAGCAGTACATGAAGAAGAGTAATGGATAGTAGGCAAAAGGTCCGTCTTAGTCATGCTTTTTCACACAATTGAAGACCACAAGAGATCTGAGGTCTGGAATCAGCAGTTCATTCTCACATGGAGAAATAATGCTGATCCTTACTCATTCCTGGTATCTTGCACATCATCCGACTACTTATGTGTTGCCTTTGGATGTGCATAGTGCATCCAAGGCCACTTACAACAATGAATGCAATCAGTTTTTAAAATGTATAAAAGCCAGCCGCCTAAAAAGGGGGTTGATTAAATAAAGCCACTTTACATAGCCTAGAAAAGCCAGAAAGGGAAGGTGCAGCCGGAAGCCTCAAAGGTAGTCTTTTGTGTAGCTTGAGCATTGAGAAAACCTTGGCATAGCCCACCAGAGTCCTTTTCTTAAAGGGAAGGACGGAGAGAAATTGACATGAGGATTCTAACTAGAGCATATAGGCTTAAAACAGGAGAGATGGTCCTTCAGGCATGCGGCTACCAGGACATGTAAGACTTTAAAGCAGAGGTGT
>NW_015234176.1:0-707 GCF_001447785.1 Gekko japonicus | reverse complement strand
ATTAATTGTAGATTGCCTGCCCAACAGGAAGCAGATGGACTAGATTTGTATTACTGCACCAAATCTGCATTGTTGCTTAGCTTGCTTTTATACAGCCGGGATTAACATGCCCAGTACTCTGCACAGGAGGACCCAAGTGAAACCGGAACTCAGGCTGCTGGTCAATTGGACAAGATGAAGATATTAGCTCTCTTCTTGCTTCCAGCACTTTAAGATTCATAGCAATAAAGAAAATGGTTCTGTCTCCTTAATACAAGACCAAGGGGAAGTTCTCAGTTGCAGGAAAACATAGAACATATAACTGACAGCTAGTATGAGGAGGAGCCCAATACTCATTATACTATAAAGATTCCAGGATGAAAAGGAGGGAGACTGTGCCTTACTTTGCATATAGATACTGGCAGAGGCAATGCATGCCTAATGGGTTCAGTGTAGGTCCCTATATACTTTAATCTTACCTCAGTGTTCATTCATCTTGTGTTACATTTCTGCAGCAGATGTTGGAGACAGGTCATTTAGGGTTAACAGTTCCAATAGGAGTGGTATGACTCAGGTGAGCCAACGCAAAAGAGGGCAGGAATTTTTACAGTGCTGTAGAGGAGGGAATCTTAGCGGGCCGCAGCTTCCTTTTCATTCCTGTAGGGCAGTCAGCTGTGGCGGAAACTCCCTCTGCTACCAGCTATTAAAGCTGGAGGTTCCCTCTCTGC
>NW_015234175.1:0-707 GCF_001447785.1 Gekko japonicus | reverse complement strand
ACCACTTGAGCCACCACAGCTCCTTGACTCTTCATGTAGGAGGTATGAAAAAAATAATAATTGAAGGACTATGAAACACGGGAAAGACTACAGAGTGAAATGTAATAATGTAAAATTCAGCTTCTAACTAACTATAGATGTTAATTAGCTAAGCAAAACTAAGTAGTAAACGTACTCTGTATTTTTATTGATTAGACCTGAATTTTACATTTTACTCTACGTTGCATAGCCATTTCAGTCTATCATTTATAATTGTCTTTTTAAAGAACCTCCTATGTAAAAGTCTACCTGCTGAGGACCTGCTATGTAGGGTTTCCAACTCTGGATTGGGAAATACCTGGAGATTTTCTGGGTGGAGCCTGTGGAGGGTGGGGTTTGGGAAAGGTATAACGCCATGGAGTCCACCCTTCCAAAGCAGCCATTTCCTCCAGGGGAGCCGATCTCTGTCATCTGGAGACCAGCTGTAATTCCAAGACATCACCAGCGACCAACCAGGCTCCAGTTCACAGAGGAATAGGCTGAAATAAAATTTGTTAGTCTGTAAAGAACAACAACTGTTTACATTTTTCAAGCTCATTTTTGTGCCAATCATTGTGAAAAAGTGTATCAAGTAAAACATTGTTTTTATAATAGTGTCAAAAGGAAAGCACAAACACATGTAGAGAAAATGGGTTACACAAGAAGGGAAAGAAAGAAAGAAAGAAAGA
>NW_015234174.1:0-707 GCF_001447785.1 Gekko japonicus | reverse complement strand
ATCATCATATTGCATTTGTTATGCCAGAACCTGCAGTCCTTTCTGCTCACCTTGATCAGGGAAGTATTTTTGCCTTTGGACAGGAGTGCTCCAAATAGTTGTGATATTTCTACTCCCAAGGCAAAACTTACTCATTTGCCAATGTCCTGAATCACCAAGGTATTTGCTAAAGCATCCATCACCCCCTGCAATACACTAACCAAGCAACAACCCATTACAATATACCAGGTATGAATTTTGCACAGGGAACTGATAAGCGGCGGCCAACATAGCTTGCAACAATTAACTGGGTCTGGGCTTTGATTTTACAAGCAACAACCCAGCAGGTACAGCAAAAGCAAGTGATTGTTTTGAAGGGGGAACGATAAGCAATCATGAAAACATGGTTAAAGATTGCAAGAATATCCTAGGGGCAGGGACGCTGTATGCTTCTCATTTGGGATATATAAACTGTTAGCAAAGGTAGACAGTTTGTATAAAGTAGGCTACAAGAACTACCAACCATGATGTGTTTTGTTGAATATTACAGGGAAGGCTGCTTTGAAGACCACACTAAATAGCAGCAGACGAGACAGTACAGTGGTTAGAATACCAGGCTAGGATTTAGGAGACCAGGGGCTGGAGTGGAAAGTTTGATGAGCATGTCAACCCAGCATGTGGCAGCAGTGAAAAAAGGTCAACTCCATGCTAGGAATTATTAGGGAAGG
>NW_015234173.1:0-707 GCF_001447785.1 Gekko japonicus | reverse complement strand
ACCTGTTCTTCCAGCTGCTGCCTTTGCTTCTTAGCTTTACTCTGCTTGTAATAGTCCATTATCATCATGGCTGCGTAGATTTTGCCAACGGTCAGGTCCGTTGCTGAAAGTCAAAGACAGGACTCTTAGGTTCAAAGCTGATGCTTACGGGGGCAGTAACAGGCTAGCCGAAGGCTGAATCAAGCCCTGCATGGCTGGGAACATGTGAAGCTGCCTTATACTCAGGGTCAGGAAAAGAGCATGAGATCTGGATATGTTTTAGAATTTTGTTCTCCATTTATTTGAGGTCTTCAGAGAGCCAAAGATGGAACTTCAGGTACGTAAACCAATGGTGTGCTGAATGCGTTGAAACCAGGGAGAAAATAATTTCGATGCTGCTGCTGCCCTTCTCTGCTTTTTCATAATCCGGCATCCAGCCCCTCGCCCTCTTCCGCTCCCCCCTTCCCTACCCCTGTCCTCACGGGCACCCGGCAGCCATGGTCCCTCATGCAGTGACTCACTTTTTGGCATGGGCACCAACAAATCGAGCATCTTCTGTGAAAGGTGAGGCCAGATGGTCAGAATCTCCTTCTGGAGCTCAGAGTCCAACTGCTGCCAGTCTGCACCACCTAGAAGAAAACAGGTCGAAAGGAGTCTGCCGAGAAAAACAGGGTGGCAAACTTGTAGCCATTGTTCATTGAGTGGTCTTCTGCGCAGGCACACATGGG
>NW_015234172.1:0-707 GCF_001447785.1 Gekko japonicus | reverse complement strand
CACTAATTGTTGTGCACAGCTACTGCTTGATCAGAGGCCTTAAAGATTTAAATTCTAAAAGCAGTTAAACATTCAATTCATATCTTAAAATGTGCCCAGCATCGTCTCACTTTTGGAAGCTGCAGCAGGTGCAAGACATTCCCACTGAGAATGACTGTTCCACCTCTCAGTCAAGACACTGTCAATACAATCCCTTTCTTGTTGCCTGTCTCATACTTGACCCCTTATCAGATTTGAATATAGACCCTTCTAGGAATGAATGGGTAGTCAGCCTCCTTCCTGGTTCAGTGTCGCTTCTCATAAGCAAAGTGCACTAATGCAGATTATCATTCACCCATAATTCAAATGGCATGACTAAATGTATTTCATTTGCCCTGGGATCACAAGCTTAATCCAAGTCAGGGATCTTTCTCTGGAGGATAAAGGTTTTTCTACCCATCCCCACTCTTCTCTAGAAGGGTCTGAAGGGCAAACACATTAAGATGTCAGTTCTTCTTCCCCTCACTTGCCTGTCTATGATAACTGGCACCTCATAAAAGCCATGACATTTGTCTGAGGAGACTGGATTCTGCTGAGCATTTACTAAGAAGAGAAATAGTTATTTATTAGTATTGGTTGAAAGACATCTATATCTGTTACTTCTGTAGGGAACTCAAGAATATCATCCAAAGAAAATTGCATTTAAGAGCATGGGGTCCTTTTTACAT
>NW_015234171.1:0-707 GCF_001447785.1 Gekko japonicus | reverse complement strand
GCTGCTGGCCAGCCTTCCTATCTCTTTTCTTGCCTCCTTTCCTGGCCAAGACCTGACATTCTAGTTCCCAAGGCCATTCCCCAAACCTTTTCCCCAAACTCAAACCCCACACACTCCCCCACTTGGTAGCCAACCAACCCTCTACCAGAATCCTTCAAGCATAATGATTACCCTTTAATAATCCTTTTTTTTTTTGCTCCCCCCCATGAAAAATGTTCTTCTCTTGTAAAAAATTTAAAGCCCTTGTTCTTTAATGGCACCTGTCAAGACTCTTGCGACCATCAGGAAATGTGGCTAAGTAAACATGCCATTTGTTACTGTGGGCAGCCGCAGCAATTGCTGGACATCAGATCAATCAGTTTTTAAAAGGCAAATTAATAAAAGGGTACCTGGCGGCATCAACACATTAACAAGGGGAAATTAATTCCGTTCCTCCCGTAACGAATGCCCCTGTGAGTGAAACAGCAGGCGCTAAAGAGAATTGTCAGCTTCAGGCTCGAATCCTGCAGCATTTGGCAACCTCAGGATTTGCAGGGAATTGTGATGTGGCCAGAGAACTGTGCGACTCGAAAGGGGCCTCATTGCATGTTGCATTTTTAAAGTGACTAAGGAAGGTGTGGATGCAACATACGTATGTTTGCAAATATGTGTCTCCACTTAAGAAACCAGTATGGGTGGTTGCTCTTTGCCCAGGGAAAGCTTAGCCA
>NW_015234170.1:0-707 GCF_001447785.1 Gekko japonicus | reverse complement strand
ATGTCTTCCAATCACTTGTGAAGTCACTTCTCTTTCTCTGCTTTGGAGCTGTTGTAACCTTCCTTGTGCCTTACTACCATCTGACTTTATTCTGTCTCCATACTTGCTGCTCCTTCATCAGGTTTTATCCTCTCCCTTTGCCTAGCACCTCAGTAACTGTTTTCTATTCCTTATTTCAGAAAAGGACCCATAAGAGCTCCGGAACATCTCAGGGCCACTGTGCGGTGGGACTACCAGCCTGACATCTGTAAAGACTACAAGGAAACTGGGTTTTGTGGCTTTGGAGGTGAACATCTTTTTCATCTGCTTTCCTGACCACAGATCGACACCATGCTGCACTCTTAACAGGAGAATGCCTGTGTAGAGAGATGTAGCTCTGTGAATTTGTTAGCAGCAGGAAGGAAACGGTCCAGGGGGGTGAATGCAAACACTCACACTTTTATCTCTTTTGCTTTTCTTATAGACAGCTGTAAATTTCTCCACGACAGGTCAGATTATAAACATGGCTGGCAAATTGAACGGGAGCTGGATGAAGGACGCTACGGTGTTAATGGTATGAGCAATCCCTTTTCTCTTGCTTGTGGCAGTTCTGATGCTACACAAGCATCTTACTCAAACTGAACAAAAGAATAGGAATGTGATACTCTGGTATATCATGTATTGTCAAGTTACAGTGAGCAGGTAGAGGCAGGGCTATTTTTGGGCAG
>NW_015234169.1:0-707 GCF_001447785.1 Gekko japonicus | reverse complement strand
CAACAGTGGACACTAATCCAAACTAGCTCTGCTATCATCCTCACTGCACTTCTTTCATCTTCCACACCGTTAGTCTCTCCTCACCTTTTCCCTTCCTTCATTTCATCCTCTAGGCAAAATCCTCTGAATCCCAGCTGGTCCCCTTCCCCGCAGTTATAGCAGGTTTGCCTGATGGCTCGCGGACTGTCCACTCAGGGCCTGATGGAAGTGTACTCAAGTGATTTACCAGGCTAAGTTCCTGTAGCTTCCACCTCCCCCCTTATCTGTCATAACCTGCCCTCGCTGTGCCATCTTCCCCTCAGGAGGTTATGAGGATGCTCTCCACAACTTTGTTTCCGCCGCTGTGCATTCAGGACCGCACAGTCACAAGGTCTCTCCACAAATTTGCCCCTTAAGGACTTGGTCGGGAGCCATTTGCATTAATTCCTTTCCCTCCCCCTGGACAAATTACCCCACGTGGTCAAGATCACGGGAAGAAGTGAGCAGAGAGCTCCAAACGATTCAAGGAAGCAACGACTCCAGTGGCCACAGAGACTTGTGAAGGAAGGCCTCTTGCCAATCAGAGGAGGGATTCCTCCCTGACCGTCTGTTAATCAAGTCAGCTCCCTACTAGGAGGTCTCATGGCCGCCACGCAGACTAAAAGGCTACATAAAAATCAAGTTGATAAATAAGAATGACTAAAGCAGACCTTGCCCTGACTTGGATG
>NW_015234168.1:0-707 GCF_001447785.1 Gekko japonicus | reverse complement strand
TCTTTAGTGGAGCCTCCGCATTTCAGTGTATGTCCCAGCCTGTAATGACTGCAGTTCATCTCTTCCCCACATAACAGGTAAACTTTCCTCCAAACTTCCTTTTTAAGTCTTTCCACCCGCTCATGTCTCTTTAGCACTTTCCTTCACAGAAGATAATTACATATTCTAATTTAGCACAGAGAGCCATGGTCTTATTTTACTTAACACGCTGGTGGCAAGGCTTGTTAGCTGTGCCCCTCTGTTCTGGAGCTCTGCCCAGAGAGAATTCTGCCAACTTGGTCTGCTTAGAGAAGAATTCTCACACACACCCGCCCCCATATACATACATTGCCTCAGCCTCTGGCCTTCGTTTTGCTCTTACGTTGTGGGACAGTGATACCTCTTTCATCTTTCTTTGAGATTTGTGGTTTTCCTCAGTGGGTGGATTACAACTGAACCTCTAGGGCAACCTTTATTATGAAATCACTAAGTATGAAGGTTGCCCCACATAAGTACCCCTAATTATACCTTTAGGGCAGTGTCCTTTCTTCCTTATCTCTCCATCTCTTCCTTCTCTTTTTGTGTTTTTCTGACTATTCTTTCCCAGAGAAATTGGAGCAAGCTGTTCCTTTTGCCTCTCATTATAGAGGAGCTTTCCCATACTGACAGGAGTACCTATAGCCTTGAACAGTGCAATGTTGTGTGTGTGTGTGTGTGTGGTTTATTTT
>NW_015234167.1:0-707 GCF_001447785.1 Gekko japonicus | reverse complement strand
GCTCCCGCTTCTTTTATTGCTGAGAGCACCAGCAGTTCCCAGGGCATGATAACTGGGTTTCAGTGAAACTGTGCAATGACAGCAGCTGCATTGTTTGCAATTGAGTTCATGCTGGCTCAATTCAGAGGCTGACTCTGCATTAGCCAGCTAGCCAACTTGTACATTATTGGGACACTGTTTACAGACCAGCATCTTTTCTCTCTGTGCTACAGTGGCTCTGTCATAGTGTCTCAGGGTCATGGTGTTGTGTCCCTAATTCTCCCTTTCCTGGCAAATGTTGTCCCCGATTGCAGAAGGCAGGGGTTAAGATCGACAACAGTGAAAGCATATGCAAGTGAACCATTAAGCGAACTGGATTGTTAATTGTGGATTTCTTTCCCTTAATATCACAGAGGATTGGGGAGGATTTCATAACTGATTTGAGCCAGCTGAAGAAGCTGTTGGATTTTGTTGACGACGAGGCCTTTATCAGGGATGTAGCCAAAGTTAAACAGGTAATATTCGAAGAGCAAAGTCAGCTGCGAGTCAATGGGAATATGGGCTCAAATTCTTGAGAAAAAGGATGCAGTGATATCGACCCGTTGTAGCAGCATATCTGGGTTCTTCAGACAAGATGTGGGAAAAACACTCAACTGTGCCTGAGGAGCGGCATTTTGTGCTGATCAGGAAGCTGCAGTGAGAAGGGGAAGGCAGGAAATCTCCATTCT
>NW_015234166.1:0-707 GCF_001447785.1 Gekko japonicus | reverse complement strand
CATGAGGTGATTGCCACAGTGAGGGATGTGAGAACACAGAAGACGTCGACAAACTCAGTGCATAATATGACCTCAATGATATCTAGGGAAGATTGTGTGATTGTGCACCCATTGTCAGTATAATATTGCCATTTGGGATTTTATTACACAGACTGATGTAGAAATTTCATAAAAGTACTTGAAGTACACATTCTTGTCACATCAAATTCCACCCTTTTAAGTGTGATTCTTTCCCATGATTCTTCATAACATGTCCTGCGCAATCACAATCTTAATCACTGAGCCTGTAAAGGGGAGCGAGGGTAGGGATCCTCATGCCAGGAACAGAAATGCTTTGCAATTTTTCTCTCCACTGTTTTTACTACTTAGTTTTTGTCTCTTTTTTACTGTTCTTTCTGTCCAGTAGCAAAAATACCAGCATAATTACCAGAAAGAATGAGTGTATTGCCTATGAAAGCTCAAAATTTACAACCATAAATTACAACATGTGACAGAAACCTTCTTTAATTTATGTCCCTCTTGTAACCTGAGGGGAAGATAAGCTAGATAAAACAAACTTATTCACTTCACTGTCTTAGGGGGGAAATGTACAGGTGTATCTGCTTAGATTTTTTTTTTTAAAGGACTGTTAGGATTGGTTCTCATTTCCTGTGCTGCTGGAAGGAAAAGCAGTGATACTGTTGAGGCCTGCTCTTATGGAGATGTCA
>NW_015234165.1:0-707 GCF_001447785.1 Gekko japonicus | reverse complement strand
ACTGAGGCTTCTCCAGGTGCCTGTTGCAGTCTCTCTCTTAACCTGTGTCATCCACCTCAGGTGTGTCTCTTGCCCTGGAGCCCTCCTGGCCCCCCTCACGGCCCAGTGCAGTGGCAGGAGAAATTGTGGGGGGTGGGAAGTGATGTCATTTCACCACATGATGTCACTTCCAGTTATGGGGCCATAAGTGGCTTCATGCAACAGCTTGCCCACCCACAAAAGCCCATAGACGCACATCCCATGCCAACCAATCCCTCCGCAGCTGGCTAACCCATACTGTTGCTACTAGCCAGCTCTCCCCGCTGCCCCACACCGTACTGTAGAAAGCTGCAAGCACTCCTCCCAACTCCCCGTTTTACTGTTTATGTGCTCCTGTGTAGAAGCCATGGGGGCTTCCATGGGCCCTTGCTGGGCAGGCTGTTGACAACCTTTTTTTAGCTGCACTCTTGATTCTGTTCTTTTGTCAGGTCTTTTCTGAAGTGTGTGCTGTTAAATTTCATCCACACTGCAGCCCTGTGAGGTAACTTAGGCCAAGCACTCATGCGCTTCATGGCTGAGCCAGAATTTGAACCCAGGCCTTATCAGTTCAGGCTCCCCATCCAAATGGCTGCCATTAGTAGGAAGACTCAATTTTCTTTGTGTTGTTCCATCAAGTTGCTTTTGACCTAAGGCGACTCTTATGAACTAAAGGTACTTTCTGAGTGATG
>NW_015234164.1:0-707 GCF_001447785.1 Gekko japonicus | reverse complement strand
GCAAATGCTAGATGCAGAATCGCCCTTTCTCTTCCTCTGTCCACTGGCTCCTCAGTTGAGTTTTTTTAAACAACCACTGCCTTCCCCTCCCAGCCAGACTGCCTCACCCCCTTTCTTTGCCTGTAGACATCTAACCAACGAGAAGGCGTGTGTCCTGCATTACTGCCAGTGGTGTGGTCCACAGCATCTCTCTATTACAGGTCCTGTCCCTGCTCGCAACCCACAAAATGTTACATCCATCTCCTGAGTTCAGCTGTCTTCCAGCCCCGCAGGCTCTCTCTCCCGGGCGTACCGAAGGCCAGGGTTCAGATTCCTCAAAATGTTAATTGGTTTTAAATTATGTTTATAACAAATCATTATGGCTTATTACCAAATGCTTATGACTTATCTTCTATACAAGACCAGCCTGGTTTCCGTATGAAAAGCAGCACCGTGTGTAAGAGCATAACTCAGAGTTACGATTGTTATCATGTAGGGTTAGGGTTCTCCTGACCCGATTTTGACTCAGACACTGGCTCCGTGCAGAGAGGTAGAGTAGGCACAAGCACGGCAGACACCTCCCCCCCGCCTCCACACAGTGGTGTGAATGGGTAGAGGAAGTGTCTGCACATATACTCCCTCCCCAAAGTCAGCAACGTTTGGAAAGCAGCATAACTGATCACAGGGAGGGCCCATATGTGTGGATGCTTCCTCCGCATACATGAGCC
>NW_015234163.1:0-708 GCF_001447785.1 Gekko japonicus | reverse complement strand
AATTTATAAATAAATAAATAAATAAAATGCAAACGAAAACTGTCTAAGGCATGACTTACCATAATGCAGGAAGTGAATAATGCAGTAAAAGCAAGATGATATGTACAATAACTATTGCAAAAAACTTCAGTCATATTCTATTATAAAAGCATCCTCCTGAGCTCTTCCATTAGACTACAGTTCTAATCCAATTATAAAAATCCCCTCCTGAACATTTTTGTTTTGAGGCCTCTGAGGAATGAACTATACTCAGTGCCAGACTCATCAGGCAGGCTATTCCGTAAGGTGGGGGCCACAACAGAGAATGCACATGTATAGGCCACTCACAAACTTACCCATATCCAGATTGTCCCCCCACTGAAGGTTTTGTTTGATGAATGAAGCTCATGAAACAAAGTATGATGAGAGAGGCAGTCATAAGACTATAAAGAGACCTGCTATATCAGACCAGTGACCAATCATCTACCCCAGTATCTTCTGCCTCACAGTGGCAAACTAGTGTGAGGACTCTGGAGGGCCAACAACAGGGCATAGATGCCAAGGTCTTCAGCTGATATTGCCTCCTGGAACTTGTATATAGAGGTTTAATACCTCTGAATAGAAGGTTCCATTCAGTCTCCATGACTAGTAGCCACTGATGGAACCTCGATGAACCTGTCTAATTCTCATCAAGGCCTAGGCCAAGGGTGGCCAAACTTGCTTAACGTA
>NW_015234162.1:0-707 GCF_001447785.1 Gekko japonicus | reverse complement strand
AGAGAGAAAAGAAATTGGACAGGTGACAATATTTCTTAGCGCTAATCCATATGTTTCATTTTTGAAAATATTTATATTTGACTTTTATTTTTAATTTTTTTTTTACTCAGGGGATACTGTAAAAAACAAACAAGTCTAAAGCCAGGATTCAAAAGGCTATTCACGATGTTCTTCATGGGCTTCAAAGATGCTGAAGTTGGGGAAACTTTTGGAATGACATTTGGTGTCTCAAAAGGATTTGCATCCAGAAAGGAAAATTGTCTGGACCCCACAAACATACGGATGCTGTGCAGATGTAAACATGGGCCCTGTATTTTGGTATGCATCTTAAGTCTTCATTAATTTTAAGGGAATTATGTTATTCAGGAAACTGCCAAATTCACAGCTTCCGCCTCTCTTTAAAACACTGAGCTTCAACAGCATCCATTATTTGGAAATGTTGAGGATGGTATTCGGGTTAGAATAATTTGATTTCTACATGCACATTTGAGCCATGGGACTTAGCTTGAGCATTCTATGCCTTAACTGGGTTTTGCTCCAACTCTTGTTAGGTAACTTCCCTTCCCTAAATACATTAAGATCTTAAAAAGATGTGGGTTCCATGTTACTTATAGAAAAGGTCATGTGAAAAGAAGCAGCTGGTGGGGGAACAAACTAGACTTCCAGTGAAAGGGAACTTCCATTGGTGACTCTACTCACCTTGGTTT
>NW_015234161.1:0-707 GCF_001447785.1 Gekko japonicus | reverse complement strand
AGTGGCCAAAAATACCTAAAGATTAAAGAATGTCCACTTCATAGAGAACTTAACCCAAACCTTTTGGTATCTCCCAGAGCACAGGTGGCATCATTTGTGACTGCGGGGGACATCCCTTCACTGACTGGCTGCAGAGATCTGCCACTTGACCGGCTGGCCGCTGTGGCTCCTATCCCACACACTCCTGAACTGGCAGTGCTGGCAATGAGCAAGCCACGCAGGCCATCTGGCCACAGCACAGCCACATCACAATTGAGGATGGGCTCCAGACAGTGCTTCCACCAGTGGGTGCCTTGGCTGGCAGCAGGAAAGACTCATGGGCAGGGGTAAGAGGTGGTTATGCTACCTTTAAACTTCTCATGGAGACGGCTCTTCCCATGAGAGTCACCCACTCTCCTGGGGTAGTACAAAAGAGGCACCTTGGGTATAACGGTCCTGAGGTGGGCCTTGGAGGATGTCAGCTGTCCTAAAAAGGAGGAGAGGACCAAGGTGAGGAGTAGGAAGCCAAGGGAAGACATTAAGCCTTTCCCCTCCAATCATTCTGAGGAAAACCAAAGGGGTCTTGAAAGTGAGATGCTGGATGTTGCTTTGGCTCCAGATCCCAGTGCCACGGTCCCTACCTCTCACAGGCATCTTATTGGACATCATAGCATCACTACTAACTACCTGCCATGCCACAATCTTGAGTTGTAATCACATAGCAAATA
>NW_015234160.1:0-707 GCF_001447785.1 Gekko japonicus | reverse complement strand
AAACAAGTTCCTTTAATATATGCTCCAATATCCTCCAACGTTTTACACAAACCAAGCATATACTTGATTTTATTTTCAAGGCTGCACTCCAAGCTACAATTTTTAGCCAGTGGAATACTAACACAGGCCATTACAACAACTAAAATTGCAACTTGGAATGTTTTATGGGAGAAACATGCCAAAGACCACAGAAACAGCAGCCCAGAACAACGGCAAGAATATAGAAAAAGAAAAAGTATTGCAGAGAGGGAATATATTACAGCCCAGAATGAAGTGCCTCAGAAGATTCCCTTCATCTACCCTACTCTCTGCTTAATCATAATGAACTTTAAGCAATATTTTTGTTGATTAAGCCCTACCGTCCTTGGACTGGATGCTATGTTCTCTTTCTACTTCCAGAAGCCACATCTGGGACAGAGGGAGAGGAGTGCAATTTTTGCCCATTCCCAGCCCCTCACTGTAGTCTCCCATATTTCAAGTGCCATGATGTTCCTCTAGATCTAGGGGGCAAAACTTCTGGAGTCACTAAAGACTGTTATAAGAAGGTGGAGACTGGAAATTTATGCTTGCTTAGTATCGCTGAATTAAATGCTAAGAAACCAGGAGCAGCTTGGTATACCCCTATATGGATAGCAAACAGATTCTTTCATTTTAGTCTTAGCCATAGTAGTTACTTGCACAAAACTGTTGTTGTTGTTGGCCATTCA
>NW_015234159.1:0-707 GCF_001447785.1 Gekko japonicus | reverse complement strand
ACACCAAACTGGCAAAGGAAGCAGGCAAACAACTGTATTCAAAAAGGAAAAGATAATATAAAAAGAAAATTCGAAACATACACAGCATTTAGACAGGCGGAAAGCAAAAAGCTTTTTAAAATGACAGGGTATACGAAACAGAAAGAGTCCAGATCTCACGGCTGTGATTTAAATCCAGGCAGGGTTCTAAAGCTGCCTTGCAGGTCTCCAGCCATTCCTAAGAGGCCCTCAGCCGCGGGGGCTTCTCCAACCGGGGCAGCAGCATCCATAGGGGGATTTTCCCCCCTGCATGGAAAATCGGATGCCCCCAGATCAAAGGGGGACAGCCAGGCAGTCAAGGAGTTCTGTGGCTTCCTTCTTGAATCCGGAGGAGGACAAAATCTGTTTCCGATTGGGGGGGGGGACTGCCAGCGGGGAGCGTAGGTGGGGCGTCCTGTTTCAACAGGGGTGTCCACGGGGTGAGTGAGTGGCAGAGCCCGTCTGCTTTCCGTGTGTCTCTGGGCCGCCGTGTGCCACCCTTCCCCTCCTTTTCCCTCTCCACCTGCCCTGCTGAGCCCCTCGGGAGCACCACAGTGCAGCCAAGTCGCCAGAGAGGGAGTGAGGGTAAATTCGGGGGCTGTTTCAGGCCATGGGGGAGGGAGCAGGCCGTGGTGAAGTTACTGTCATGTTGGTGCTTTGACAGGGACCCAACGGGGGAAAGGGCACAG
>NW_015234158.1:0-707 GCF_001447785.1 Gekko japonicus | reverse complement strand
TAAATGACCCCTGGTTGTGACGACCTGCCCAGGCTTGGGCAGGCTTTGAAAGATCAGCCCTCAAAAGATTCCGTTGTGGTCAGGTAGGTAAAAATATAAATCAGATCGTCAAGTCAAGCGCCATAACAGGGAAAGCATGAGCCACGTGAAGGGCATTGATAGAGGCTCGACAGAAACGTTGCGTCAGGTTGTAATAATCCACACACTCTGCTGGATAGCAAAAAGCCGATGAAAAGGAAACGGGGCCAGAAATCAGCAGTTTAAAAGAGACTGACAGGATGTCAGAGGATCCAGTAGCGACATTTGGAAAATCATGTCAGAAAGAGACCGGCTTCAAATGAGCTAGATGTTATGGCAGACAACGGGGCTGTTTCTGATTCCAGTAACATTCAGCGAAACTCATTCTATGATGTGATTTCCCCAGAATCATTATCTGCTGCTTCCAGGATAAAGAAACTCATACGACGTTATTTTGTAGCAGCCACCTCAGAAGAGACAGGGCACTGATCCTTTACTGCGCACGCTTGTCAATATTATAGATCCAGCAGGGGTAGCTGTGTTGGTCTGAAGCAATCGAACAAAGTTTGAGTCGGGTGGCAGCTTCAAGACCAACAAAGTTTTATTCAAGATTTTTGTGTGCACGCACATGAAAACTGATACTCAGAATTAAACTTTGCGGGTCCTGAAGCAGCCACTGGACCCGAACT
>NW_015234157.1:0-707 GCF_001447785.1 Gekko japonicus | reverse complement strand
AAGATCAGGCTGCCCCGTGCCATCTTCCCTCCCCAGGCATGGGTAACTGTTAGGAAATGCTTTCCTGCTTAACTTCTGTCTGTCTGACTGACTGCTGTTGATGGATCCCTAGTCAAGGTGAGATAACAGCCACTGTAGGGTAGACCCAGGTTCAAATCCCAAACCCAGTCGCAAAGTGACTTTGAGCAAGTGGCTCACTTTCAGCCTAACCTACCTCCACAGGTTGCTATAACACTAAAATGGAGGAGGGGAGAGATGCTTTCCTCTTTAGAGGAAAGGCGGCTTAAAATAAGACAGCCAACAAAGATGGATTGGCTACTAACACTTCCCCTCCAAATTCCTTTCTGCACATTTCCTGCTTGTCTACTCACCAGTTGTTTGCAGATGCCTTCTTTTGTGGGGAGGGGAAGTGCCTTGTTCAAATTGTGTTTGTGCAAATTTCTCAAGTGGTTGTCCTTTAGTGCTCCTGCTGTTACCTTTTGGAATGAAGGGGGCACACGCCATCTTGATCATGGTGTGTGCACACTCAAATACACTGTGCATGAACACTAAGGCATCACATGGCATAGCCTCCCATTTCAGAGATGGCCCCTGAGGATGCAGTCAATAGCAGTGGAGACAGATCTGTTTTCCTAGTGTATCTCTTAGCAACAACCTCAAGGCACAAGCTAGAGTGTCAGAGCAGGATCTGGAAAGCTGCAGATCCC
>NW_015234156.1:0-707 GCF_001447785.1 Gekko japonicus | reverse complement strand
GTTCTGCAACGTGTTTGCCAGGAGGTTGTTGAATACCCATGAAAAGGCATCAGGTCAATGAGAATCGGTTTTTGATGAGCCAAAGGGCACTTATTTATTGGGGGGGGGGTTGTTTGGCCTTGGAGAAAGGTTGGAGCAAAATCTTCTAGGATAGACCCCAAACAACGGCCACAGCTCTTGGTCGCTTCCTTCCAATTTCCAAAGGCTGGGTTTTTTTCTTTCCCGCTGAACTGTATTTATCTTGACAAAGAGAAGTGAAAAATGAGGTCCACAGAATGGCAACAGCTGCTCCTATCTGGAAAAGCAGCATTGCGGTTTGTATTCGATACAGCCTGCGAGCGAATATTGCGGCCTTGGAAGGAAAGCTGCCTTTAAACAGTTCCCAGAAAAGGAAATGAATCTCATCATTTCACTCGGTATAAATACAGTTGTCTCCACAGGTCCTGTGGTCAGTTGGATCCTGTGGCCGGTAGAGCTGACAGCCAAGCGTTTCTTGCCCCCCAGGAAGTATTCACTGTTGGCAACGTTAGACAAGCCGGGTTCTGACTGGACTAATTTTAACAGCAGCGAAGGTGATGTACTTTTGGTGGGTACGCACTGGAGGCTGGACGTTTCAATTATACAACTGAATAATACAGAATCGAGCCGCGGTCCTTGCCAAAAGTGGCCGCAGCAGATGTCTCATTTCCTGACACAATTTAAAAAAA
>NW_015234155.1:0-707 GCF_001447785.1 Gekko japonicus | reverse complement strand
AGGAAATGACCCCTGCTTATAACCAAAATGAATCTTTGTTGCTCTTTAAGGTGTCACTGGACTCAAACTTTGTTCTCTGAGGACAAGGTATTCTCCCCGTCCCTAAAACTATTATTTTCCCCTGCCTCTTCTTACACTGAACCTCTCTGCTCAGTCTTCTTTGACAACGCAGTATTGCTTTCAACCCTCAATAAGGGTTTGTCAAGGGGAGTCCCTTTTTACCACCACCACCCCTTTCCCCCTGAAGAACCACACACACTTTCGAATCAATTGTGGCCTTAGTGGCTAGAAAAGTGTTAATTCAAAAACAAACATGAGAAAATTGGGTGTGCTGAATGCCCAGTACCAGCTTGTGTTTGTGCACTTGCAGAGTACAGGCAGTCCCAGTGGCCCTCCCTGAAGCTGGATCGATAGATCATGTGAATGAGTTGGCCAGTGCTTACTCTTATTCTGGCTTGGACGCAGGAGAGGAGAAATCCATATTATACAGCAGCATCACAGAAAGGTACATGGAACAGTTTCTGGTTTCTTTGGCCGAGTTTTGTAGATCTTAAAAGCATGCCAGGCAGAAAGGCCTACAAAATGAAGCTAAATGAATGGGCCAAAAAACAAAAACAAAAGCTACCGTGGGAAGCAGGAGGATTGGAATAAATGTTGGGATTTGAGAGTGACCTAGAGGGATGCAGGGAAAAGAAAGCCAGATGTAG
>NW_015234154.1:0-707 GCF_001447785.1 Gekko japonicus | reverse complement strand
TCTTAACCACTTGAGCCTGTACACCTTACCTTAACCTGTACACATTGGTATAATCCACAGTGCCTTTTTCTTTATAAAGCACTTTCCAGAACCATTCCATTAATAGTACAGCCCCATTACCTTTACAGAAATTCTCTCCTGAACAGTTCTGTCAATGAATTGTTTATGAGTATAACTTGAATCCTTTCGGGAAATACACCAGGCATCTGGCAATGTAGAAATGCTTTTGTTTTCTGTTCTTTATCTCCTCTTTACCTTTTTAAATGTCATGTAAAATTCTGATTTGTCTTTTAGAATAAATATCTTGCTTTCCAAATATTATATGTTGCTTTCAACATTTGGCTGGCTGTGCCATGTTTTGGTTACATCTACTAGGTTGTTTTCCTGGTTCTGGTCATGTATGCAGGAAGATTATAAAAAATGTTCTTAAGACCCAGAGACAGCAAACTAAAACAGGGATTCAGAGGCACCCATAAGTTTTCACAAACCAGTCACTTCATCAGGTGCACTGCAGCATACAACCATTAGGTGCATATATTTATACTGACAACAGAAAAGTGTGTGTGAATTGGCAGATGAATTCCAATTCTGTAATTTCACTTGGATTCTGCCTTTGAAGTTCTTTTGTAGGACTTCTTGCCCTGCAAGATTAAAATATTCACCCACTGATCTCTGAATATCATAATTTTTAATGTCAGATTTTTGTC
>NW_015234153.1:0-707 GCF_001447785.1 Gekko japonicus | reverse complement strand
GGCTTGTCAATTACCTGTGCACATTCTAAAAATGGGCATTTGAAAGTGACATTTGCACAAACAATTAGTAATTATATTCCAATAATTTGGCATCGCAATCTGTTCCCTCAGCATTTGGCTGATGCTCAATTAAGAATAATTCCAACGTCTGATTGGATTCTTTACATACTGTATGGTACGACCCATCTGTCCCTGTTCAGCAGTGACTACCCCTTCTTTCCTTTTTCATCTTAATTAGTAACAGAATAAAGCTTTCCCTCCCACTCATTTCTTTCCGGGGAAAAAAAGAATCTTTATCATCTTACAGTAGGGTAGAATGAGTGTCCCCAGTCTACCTCCCTCAGACATCTCTTCTGCGAGCGGCTTTCATAACCTTGGCATTTGGTTTTGTTCAAGGAAATTGCTGTGATTCTTTTGCCAGTCTTTCTCTCGCCTTCTCTCTCTCTTTTGTCTCTTCTCTGTGCCCCTTTCCTTTTTCACATCCACTCCGAGAAAGCCAATAGCCATCTGCAGCATTCCTCAAAAGCCACCCGAATGCCAGGGCTGCTCGAGACAGTCTGACAATGTTTTCTATCCGATCGATGTCATCCCGTATATATTTACACAGACACCCGTGCATACGTTTGAACACAGGAAGATACCTTGTACTTCGCCCTGTTCACAAATTAAAAGCGTGAGAAGGACCCTTCTGGATCAGACCAGTGGTC
>NW_015234152.1:0-707 GCF_001447785.1 Gekko japonicus | reverse complement strand
TTTTTTTCTGTATACTTGGAAGTTCCCAGACGGATTTTATTGTTTTCAATTCATTATCATGTAACTGGGGACAGCCACTAGTCAGTATTGCCGTAGGCTGGGGACCTACAAGGAATTACAGGAAGGGAGAACAATTTGGAAATCCCATCCATCAGAATCCCCCCACAGGCACATTTATGGTCTTCAGAAGGCTAATTTCTCCTTCCTGACTTTGCCCCTTTCACTGTCACTTGGATGCCCTCAACACTCCATCCCATCGGGCATCTTTTTAACCCATCTGATAATTTTTTAATTGTTTCCCATTTTAGTCATATTTTTCAACAGAGTTGGGGAGTCCCCAGAGGAGGTAGGTGCCCTTCTGGGAGTGGTTTTTTCATCATGGCTAGCCAGTTTACGGTTACATTAGAGTGATTTTGAACAGGGTGAAGAACTCTGAACTGGAACTCAATTAGATAGGAGAGGGCAATCCATGTGTATTCACCTGTTTCTGCAGAAAGCAGCAGGTGAGGGTCTATTATTTTCAGACAAAATGGAGTGTTCAGGTAAGGGGAGCTACTCTGCTCTGACGCTCCATTTTACTAGTTATGTTCTGTTGTTTAAGACATTTTTTCACCTCCCTGTCTGGTTCCAATATCAAAAGTGAACTGGTCTGAAATAAAAATATAAAAACAGTGGAGTGAAGTAATGTAAGGAAGGGTATTGCTTCT
>NW_015234151.1:0-707 GCF_001447785.1 Gekko japonicus | reverse complement strand
CAAGCTTTGTCACACATTGAAGCAAACTGTGGCTTTAATTCCATGGCAGCTGCACGTGGGTTCTGACACAATGGTGCAGAAGCCAAGCTGTACCTGTCCTGCTTCCTCCATGCAGAGAAGGCGCAAAGCGGCCCTCTTCTGATCTCTGACAACACAGAGCCCTTTTAATCCTGTGGCACATGATACCCAGGAAGGTAAGCCGATCCGAGATGGGGGAAAGCAGACAACGAGAAAGGGCGGAGAGCGGGTTTCGTCTTGGCTCTAAGCTGAAGCCAACCCCGGCTTTGTCTAACCTTCTTGTCTAGCAAATCTCTCTGCCAAATAAGAAAAAGGGGGGAGGTGAAAAGGGAATCCCCCTGGGGTGTAAAGTAATGCGCCGCTTCTTCCATTCTGTATTCATAGGGATGCTCAAAGCCTCATTCATCAGTGTGAAACAGCCTGTGCGTGGGGTGGGGCGAGAGGCAAGGGAAGGGGGGTAAACTCCGTATTTAGCACTGCCGCTTCTGTTCTGGGCCTGAATAGGTTTTTCTCCGTTGCCCTTTTCCCATGAGAAGTTCTGACCTGTCTGGGGCGGTGTAGATGGCAAGGGGGCGGGGCACCAAAGTGCTTGCTCTCATAGACCAATTAGTGAGGAGTTTGCTTCCCTCGGTGCAGAAAAGCACAACCAACTGGAATGATAAAACGGGTGGAGCCCTTTCCCTATGAAG
>NW_015234150.1:0-707 GCF_001447785.1 Gekko japonicus | reverse complement strand
GTCTCGAAGGCACAGGCACCCTCTCCTGGGCGGCACTGACCACCCCGTGGGCTTCTGGGATGACACCCCCAGCAGGTCAGCCTGCCAGCTGGAACCCACCCCCACGCCTGCCGCAGGGTTCTTTCTTGGGCCACCACGGGGCCCAAGGTCTGTCTCTGCCTCAGTGGCCCCGAGGGGTGGGGGAGCAACAGCTCGGGAGGGAGCGGGGCCTTTGTGCGGGGCGATCTCTGCCCCAGTCCCAGCCGAATGCCCGGGCCGGTCTGGGTGGAGGGAGTGGCCACACTCTGGCTGACGTCTGCTCCCTGTCCCCTCCCCCACAGTCCGCAGAAGAGGGTGCCACCAGCACGCTGTACTGTGCCGTCTCCAGGGAAGTCGAGGGCATCACGGGCAAGTACTTTGACAGCGACTGCAGCCTGGTGCTGCCTGCGGACCGTGCCCAAGATCCAGGCATCGCCCGCAAACTCTGGGATGCTTTGGAGCAGCTGACGGGCCTCCGGGACGGTGGGACCAAGTGAGGACAAGAAGCCGCCCCTCGCCTCCCTTGGGCTCTACACGTCGGGCCCCGGCTCCACCCTTTCTCCCCCACGGGTAGGGCACCCAGGGGCGTGGCAGACCCCCAGCGAGAAGCCTGCCTCTTTCACTGCTGCCACACACTGAGGGGGCGCTTTCCTTGAGCTTTCCGCTACAACCCCAAGATCTTTTCCCCT
>NW_015234149.1:0-707 GCF_001447785.1 Gekko japonicus | reverse complement strand
CTGATTGAGAATTTAGCCTGGACCCAACCCATACCCTATTTTGTACCAGAAAATCCATGCAAGAAAAATTTCCTAGCCCAAACGTCTTCCATGTCTACACAAGACCCAATAAACCCACATGTGGCAACAACCTTAGACTCCATTAGTGAAAGAACGATAACCAAAATCTTGTCTTGTCTAAATGTTGCCTTTCAAAAAATCGTGCAATTCATCCCTAAGCATGCTAGAAGCATCACCTGCTCAAACATTGCTAATTAAAGTCTATAGAAAGAGGTACCACTGAAACAAAACAAGAAATCCCAGATGCTTCTGTATCGGGCAGAGTGCCAAGAAACTGAACAGAAAGGCATGCTAATGTTGATTGCCACTGAAATCCAGCATATTAGAAAAACATCTCTCATGCAGTAGTTTTCACTGGTCTGGTTTTTGAGGGAAAGATGGATGGGGACAGGGGGCAGGCCTTTGAGATGTGCAAAACCCAGCTGAGAAATGCCCTTAACCTTTCCAGAACTCTTAGTTTCCCTTGAACATCTTGAGGTGTCTTGTCCAAGAAGAGATCTCCACATTGGCCACAGAGGCTTCTTTAAAGGAAATGTAACTGGCAACCTACAGCTGTGTGAAGCCCCGTTCAGTATTCCAACTGCCTTATCAGGCCATTTTTAGCTTCCTTGAACTTCTTCAGATGCATAAGAACATAAGAGAAGCCA
>NW_015234148.1:0-708 GCF_001447785.1 Gekko japonicus | reverse complement strand
CCCTTCCTGTAGAAAGCTAGCCTCTCAAGAAGACAGGTTCCAATTTCCCCATCTGCCTGATGCACCTATTTTCTATGTGCATGGAGTGGGTTTTTTTTAATGGAGGAAGTCATGTGACCTGTCACCTGCGGTGGGAGAAGAGGCGATGAGGAGTATCCAAGCCAACTGAACGAGACCAGTCTTTGGGCATCTGTCTCATCCCTCTGAAGCAGGCACTTTCAGCCTGGACTTGTCCAAGGGTACCTTCGGGACAAAGTGGGAGGGGCATGAATCACGGGGCTCTTGACTCTTTGGCCGTGGCCACACTGGCGGCTTGGCACGGTATGGTCCCGCCTCTAATTGAACGTTTAAAACGTTGTGGGGCACATCGACCACATGGCACACCCTGCTGCGGGTTACCCACGGAGACACCCCGTGGTAAAGTATCCACATTATTGCAGCACCTCAGCCACGTAGCACTGCCCAAAAAAATCCAAAATTCATATATGCATAGGAGCACATGTGTGCGCATATGGGCAATTAGTTTTAATAAGACGCCTCCCTAGCGGCAGCACGGATCTGCAGGTTCAGACTGCCAAATCCGTTCTGCGCGTGCTCCCCCGCATTCAGACAACTGGCTGTGCGCAATGGCTGTGCGGGGAACCGAAAATACTACTTAGAACATAAGAACATAAGAGAACTTAATGTTGGATCAGGCCAGTGGCCCAT
>NW_015234147.1:0-707 GCF_001447785.1 Gekko japonicus | reverse complement strand
TCCTTATCCTTCTTCTCTAATTCTCGGAACAGGAGTGAAAACACGTCCACGTATTCACCCCGACAAATCTTGTCCCTGGTGGCAGGTAACAAGTGATCACCTAAAGGCAAAGCTACGTCACCATACGGGAGCTCTGAGGCCGCCGTATCGGCGTAAGCGGCACCGTGATGACACATGGAGCCGCAACCCTGCACGTGGCCCTGAACCTGAAGCCCGCAACAACTACCTCCAGACTGATGTGAATACTGCTGCCCAGATTTCCACCCACAGTGTGTACCAGCCCAGTGTGCACAGGGTGAAGGAGGCGTACCTACTCCAGGTGTAGAAGGAGCCCCATATGGCCCCCAGGGCCAATTGGCCCCTGAACAAGACCCAGCAGACTTACCAGACCCCTCACCTTCCTTAGTCGGATCTGCAACATGCTCCATTGTTTGCCGGGAAGGCGTAACACCTGAAGGGCCTGCCACCTCATCATCCGGTGGAATCGGTTGTCCGCCACCACGTCCAGTCCCCGTCGACATCCTGCCCTCAACCAAAGACAGTCTGGTGAGAACTTCCGCCTGAAAGCGTTTAGTGGACAAAGAGCGGGTTTCTTTCCTCCCTATTGCACCTGAACCGGTTCTAGTGCTAGGCGTTGTGGTCCCAGCAGCCTGCTCTACGGCAAGCAACCGCGCCAAAATTGCCTGCTGCACTTCATCGCCCCCTTC
>NW_015234146.1:0-708 GCF_001447785.1 Gekko japonicus | reverse complement strand
ATCCCACTGATTTTCCTCATCCCACCAGCATCCCACCAACATGCTGCCTCTCTCCCACTCCCCTTCCCTTTATTTCATCATATGCATCCAATGACATTCATACTGGCTGATCTTCTGACACAGCATTGGCTAGAAGGATGAAGGATGTATAGAAGTTAGATGTAAACTTCAGGACTTTATTTTTGAATTGCCACAGACTCTCTGTGGTAGTCTTGGACAAGCCTCTGAACACCTCTAAAAGTACTCTTTCTCCATAACTAGAAGATAGATGCATATGAGCTCTACATTAGCAGCTACTGCAGCAGACACACCATCATAAGGTGTGCATATTGTATGGTGACTGTTAAATACTTGTTGGCACATGATGACATTTCTTGGTCATTGTTAAGATTCTAGGGTGTCAGATGTTCACGTTGTGAAGTGTGTTGCCAACATTTAAACCTGTGATCTGACAAAAATGTCCCTTATGCTAAAAAAAACAAAACTCTTTTTCACTGCTGTTATCACAAACTCGAGCATGACCAAGAAGTATACCTTTATGTGTATCAAGTTCAGTTCTAGCCTGCTTGCTACTGAAATGCTGCATTATGAAAAGGAAAAAAAGACAGGGAAGCTTTAGAAAAATCCAAACCCAAGACAGTCTGATTAGCATCGGCTTTCATGTGTAACAGAGAAGTATCTTCTTCCCACTTTACAAGACTACTACAG
>NW_015234145.1:0-707 GCF_001447785.1 Gekko japonicus | reverse complement strand
ATAGTAGATAAGGTAATGTAGTCTTCACAGGCAGTATCTGAGGAACCTCTATGTCAATTTGTTTTAAAGTCTTTGAAATATAAAAATGAAACTACACACAGAGGGGAGCAAGCAATATTAGAGCCCATACAGCATTATCTGACCTATAGTTAAAATATCACTTTCAAAATAGAAGTAGACAGTCCAGTTTTTAAATGTATAAAACGTTTAAATTTTAGAACACACATTTTTAAATAAAAGGAATCAAATCTACTTTGGTATCATCTGAGCCAATTTTAATTTTTGCATACATTGTTCTCTGCGAGAAAGAACTATTTGCACTTGCTTCATGTTACAGAAGATGACTTGCTTCATGTTACAAAAGAACTACCTAATAAAGCTTTGAATAGAATTCCAGATCTTCAGGTTTAGTCTTATACCTAAATCACAAGACCATTTCTGTTAATTACAATCTGGTTAGACCAGGTAGATGTGCAGTATGGCTAGTTTGTATGAGGTAATTGGACAAGTCTACATGATCTTACTGAGAGCTTGGAAATATGTAATTAGAGGGTGATTTTTATGCTCACCTGTGCCCTCTTTTGCTGCTCTGAATCCCCAATTTCACATTCATTTGATTGAACGCTGCTGGGCATTAGGCCGATATCTCCCTCAAAAAGTGTACAACTTTTGATGTTTACGGATAGAGGAAGGAAACAGCCATGTGT
>NW_015234144.1:0-707 GCF_001447785.1 Gekko japonicus | reverse complement strand
AACTCACTTCTACATAGCTATCACTTCTACACAGCGATCACTGAAGTGTAAAGCAATATAATATAATTGAGACCAAGACGACATCACTGCTCTGATCTGGCCAGTGAATCAGTTCCTTATGGACTTTAAATGTTTTCTGAAGGCCATGGATATATTAGTTGATACTCAGACCTACAATTGTGCTATGTTAAAGTTCTCATTCCACAATCCATGGAAAGACTGCAAAGTCCTATCCTCGGCATGGCACTTTAGAGGGAGCCAAAAGGAAATGCTTGCTTTCAGATCTTGTGCATCTTTTTGTTTCCACCAATACAGTGCACTGCTGAGAGAGCACAGCAGCTTGTCATAAAACTGCCTTGAGAAGAAGCTCATTAACATGCAAAACAACCACATAGCATTACCCTTCCCTGGCTGCTTGCATGCTGCATGACCTTGATTGTGTATTGACACATAAAAAGATACAGCAATGTCCAAATACCATTTTTTAAGAACTCATTATGCAAATATAAAAACGGCACGTATCAATCCTTATCAATTTTCTCCCAGCTAGTGACCTTGCTGTGCGCATGGGAGTGCCCCTGTGCTGGCTGTTTGGGTTGCAGCTCTTTGTGATTATAGTTTTACTGTGTCTAGAGAAAAGTTATGATGGGATTGTGCCCTTGTTCAAGTAGAGACTGCAGTTGACAGTCTAAATATGATTTTGCAAG
>NW_015234143.1:0-707 GCF_001447785.1 Gekko japonicus | reverse complement strand
TTGGGAGCGTGTGGAATGTTCAGGAGAGAGAGATTATTATTATTATCATTTCCACAATACTAAAGCACCTCCGGTGTACTAGAACTAGGACACAGAGAATTTATATCCAGCACAGACTGAGAAGCAGCCTTTGAGAAATCAGAAGATATGCCCTTGCAATGACAGTGGATAGGAGTTTTGGAGCCTCTTGATATCCTTTCCTGATACTTATCCTGTGGTTTCCTTAGAAGAAAATGTGTCCAAGCATAATCACCCACATAAAGACACTAGTGCCCTGAGGTTAGATTACCCCTTCATCCACATATGAAATTGATGAGGCTGTTTGGCAAGAAAACAGAAAGTTTGGTTTCCTGTCTTCTCAAAGCACTGTCCTCTGGTTTTTAAGGAACTAATAATGCTTGGCTATAGCTGGCAAGGAAGTGGGGGGAGGGCATACAGTGTTCTCATGCAAACTGCTGGCAGCTCTTTGGAAGTTTGCACCACACAGAGTAATCTAAAGCAGCAAAGGGACAAAGATTATGAAGATTTGAAAGTATTCTGTTGTTACTCCAAACAGAGTTAAGGGCCAGCCTAACAGTAGTCATATTGGATCATCCAGTCAGGCTATTAAACAAGAGAGATATTGGAACTTTCGTGTTCCAAGGCACTGTATACCCTGAATATTAAATGCTATGTATCAGTGTTGTCTGCCTCTAAGCCTCCCAGAG
>NW_015234142.1:0-707 GCF_001447785.1 Gekko japonicus | reverse complement strand
TCTCAGAGAGACAAGGAAGAAATAGGTGGCGAACAACCCCTTTCCCTCCAGTCTGAAGCCAAGGGTGTTGGATAGTAGCTACCACTGAGGAGTTTACGCCCCAAAATCTACAACCTGGGTGTTACACGGACCTTCCCCTCTTGCCAAAGCATATCTCTGCTACCAAAAGTTGATCACTGAAAGTCTGCATTACCCTCCTTATGAGTTCTGACAAGAAGTGTCTCCTGTATTTCACCGAGGGGGGGTACTTCAGGCACTGCGGGTGAAGAACGGTCTGAAATTATTGAAGAAAGAATCGATTCAAGTCAGTTAGGAAAACAACAGCTGTATCCAGGCGTCCCAAGCAGACCAGAGCTTTCGTTATGAGAAGAAGCCAAGATTATTCTTCGCTCCGTTCCATTCCAACTCCTTGTACACAAAAACTAAAGAGTGACGCTCAGAAGATGAGAAATTCTCCTTAGTAACCCCACGCCCTTCCAGTCTCAGTTCTTCCACAATACCAGACATGCGGAGTAATATTCAGTTAATAACGGATTTTCCTTTTTACCTTTTGCAAAATAGCCAGCAACAGAGAGGGATCTTTTGAATGCGATAGCATCTGCTCAAGATCCTGTAATGCAAAACACAAAATGGTCTGAAAAACAATTGCAACCGGAGAAGGAGCAGGAGTTTGGAATTCCAAGTCTGCCTCAACGACGGAACAAGTA
>NW_015234141.1:0-708 GCF_001447785.1 Gekko japonicus | reverse complement strand
AGGAGGAACAGGGTTTGGGATCGAGGTTCTTTTTGAGCAAGACTCAGCAAATAGAGGGAGCTGGAGAAGAAGGCAAGGAATTTGGGGAGAAGGAACAGATGAACGAATGAAAGCAGACAGTTTGTATGTGTTGCCTAATCCTGCAGCTTGAATATGGCATTGCATTTACAAAATGGCAAGGGAACAATCCGGGTGGGAATCCTTCCTTATCTTGGATGACGTGGTGAGGGAGCAATCCTGGGGATGGGACTAAACCCAGACCACTAAGCTTTGCCTCATATCCTGAAGTGGCAGAGGAACTATCTGGGTGGATACTGAATCCAATTTGCTAGTTCAAGGGATGCCCTTGGGCTGCTTTACTTGGGCATTTACTACTGGGGCCAAATTTGGATCTGCTGTGGTATTGGGTGGGATCCAGCCTGTCTTGGAGAATTTGTGGATATTTTGTGATCAGGAAAATATTAAGGATCTGTTAGGTCTTTGGGGGAAATACCAGAATCTGAGCTGTTATTGGAAGATACAAATTGCAAAATATGGATGTTTCTTTGAGGGATATTCTAATTGGGGTTACATCCCAGTGATGTAAATGGAGAAGAGTCTGGCCATGACTGAATGACCTGGGCAGCACATGACTAATACCTGGCACCAGTGGGTCAGGCAATGGGTAGTAGGTTCATTTATTTACTGGATTCATTTGTACCCCACCTT
>NW_015234140.1:0-707 GCF_001447785.1 Gekko japonicus | reverse complement strand
CCTCTAAAGCTACCATTTCCCCAGAGGAACTGAACTCGTCTGGAGACCAGTTGTAGTTCTGGGACAACTCCTGGAGGTCGGCTACCCCAGAATTTGGTACAGTCACAAACCAGCTCCACTTGCTGGAGATTCTGAGGGGCGGTCCGGCTCCTCTCCAGTCTCATCTTATCCAGAAACATGTCCTCAGTGGAGCTTCCTTCTGAGTGATTACCCAAATTTCAGGCACCCACCCTCCTGGCAGCTGCATCTTTATCCCGTGGGTATAATGCTGGATTGGATTTATCTGAGCAGCTGGAGACAGAGAGAGCTAAAATTCAAAAACAATGGGGAGATCTTTCTGTTTGATTCTATAAAGTACATTTTGATGCACAATGATGTTCATATTTCAATTCCATTAGCATACCCAGCTGGGGCATTGTTGTTTTTCCTCACACACACTCCTGGCCAGCTGTTTTTTTTCCCCCAAATTGCTACTTTGATCTCTACCATTCATGCTTTTTTTCCCCCTGTGGAGGAAAGCTCCGTGAGTGCTGCCCACCTGCTCAGCGTAGGAGATGCATCACATGGAACTTTACAGGTGGTATGAAAGGCTTCCAAGGGGAAACGCTGAACCCCAGTGTTAGAAGTCGCACAAATACATAAATAGGAATAAACAGGTGTAAATAGGAACATGGGGAGCTTCAAATTATAAGGCAGCTTTGGCTCAA
>NW_015234139.1:0-707 GCF_001447785.1 Gekko japonicus | reverse complement strand
CCACGACACCAAACTGGCAAAGATTCTTAAGTGGAATTCTGTAGTCAGTACCACATTCTGTCCCCTTTCATCCGCCCCACAGAAGCAGTGCGTCTGGTGATAAACCCCTTTGTCACTAGATGCCAGCTTTGAACTGGGGAGTGCCTGACTGGAATGTCACATCTAAACCCCACCGTGGTGGCCTCGGGCATGAGCCTCAGTGCCCCATCCACACTGTGCAGAAAACAAGATATACCTTGCCAGAGTGCAGTACAGATTACCAGGCAGGGTGCAAAAAGTGTCCTGAATGCTTAGTGCTATACGCCCGCCATGTGCACGTACCGTAATTCAAAAATTTATCTCTTTCATGGCATCATTTGGAATATCCCTCATAGCAATACAAGACCAGCGTTTTTACTGCATGGGAAGGCACCACACTATCAGGAAGTACATGATGTGCTTCCACTTCCCTGGCAACAGACATGGTCCTCACTGCACTGTTTGTGCATGCAAACAGCCTCCCTGAAGAGCAGAAGGCAAGGAAAAGGAGTGCGCTCCCCTGGAGTTGCTCTTAGGTCAACTGTGTTGCACTGAGCCAGTGAGAATGCAAAAGGTTGCTTCCGATGGATTTTCGACTGCCTTTAATTCCATGCAGGAGACACTGCTCGCCAAACACACCCAGCGTCACAGCTGCGTTTCATCCCACCATTTCCAGTCCAGTTTAGCTC
>NW_015234138.1:0-707 GCF_001447785.1 Gekko japonicus | reverse complement strand
GCAAGGATGCCCCCCCCCCCCGGTTGGGCTTATTACCAGTTTCAGAGCCCAACTGGTGGAAAATATAAATAAATAAAATGACCTGATGCACATTTGTAGAGGAGAATCACTTGGCAGATGAAGAGTTAAGCAGGACCTTGCTGCCTCCCGAATCTTCAGTGCAAGGAAAATCTCCAGTCCAATGCCTCATTAGCCTTACAAGGGGATAGTGGGTTCCTCACATGTGTTTTTCCCATAGCATACTGATCTGCTCACCTGAATACTTTCCATTCTAATGCACTCATTATTCCTCCAGTGCCCACCCTCCAGCAATACTTCCTCTGATCTTGTTCGTGTAGCCATCATGCAAAATTAGTACCAATTTTATTTTGTTAAAAGAGTGGGGATTTTTTTTTTTGCAAAAAAATAAATGCTTCATTGGTTGAAATATAACAGCATAACAGTTGTTCAATTAAAAACCTAATTAAATGATAAAAGAAAAATATAGCTTCTGTGTAAAAGAAAAATAGATTCATAACCCACGTTCTCAGGATGGAATAGCGTCACAGCCTTAGAACAGGATCAGCCATTATATACACCGTGAGGATGCTGCGGTCTGTCTACCAGGATATCTACAGCATTTATCTCCTGCTTTTCAAATGTTCAGTGTTGTGTAAGAACAATGACACATGGCTAAAATTACAGAACAAGCTAAACAGGTAAACAGT
>NW_015234137.1:0-709 GCF_001447785.1 Gekko japonicus | reverse complement strand
TCACACGCTGTCAGCCTAACCTACCTCACGGGATTATTGTGGCGATAAAATCGAGGAGAGGAGGGATGACGTGAGTGGCTACGGGTTCCCATCAATGCTCCCTCTACGCTGTGTAGTCTGGTGAGCAAAACTTCTACATTGTGAGCTGCTGGGATTAAAACTGTGAGCGAGAGATTTGGCTACTGCATGAGTTAGTTTGCTCTGGAGCCCCATCCTTCCTGAGCCAAGACAAAAACGTGTGAGCCGGAAGCAAAAAAATCGGTGAGCTGGCTCACCCTAACTCATCTTAGAGGGAACACTGGTCCCCATCGGGAAGAAAAGTGGGGTATGAATAAATAAAATAAGTCACACTGCTCCTACCCCTGGCTGCTCTTCGGGTTGGGCTCCTGCACACAGAGGGCTCCGGTCCCCGGCCGTCCCCAGCAACGGTGTCGCTCAGCTCTTAGGAAACCCTCCGTCACCATTTCCTTTTCTTTTCAAGGTTACTCTCAGGTTGTATTTATAGAGTAGCTGTTGCTCAGTTCCCGAACGCTTGCTAACTTGAGAGGCAGTGACGCGGGGAGGGGGGAGGACGACTTTGATGTGTGTGTGTGGGGGGGATGTTTTTCCACTTGCGACTCGCCCAGATGCACCCCCCTCCCGCTAATCACAAAAGAAGTCTGATTTCTAGAGAAGGGACAGGCGTCGAAACCCGAGAACTTTGGGGGCA
>NW_015234136.1:0-708 GCF_001447785.1 Gekko japonicus | reverse complement strand
TATAGAGCCAGATGTCACATCTGGAGTTCCCATTACAGGACGCCATCATCGCACAAGCAGTTTGGTGTTTACTTCATGGAAAACACAAATGTTTCTAGCAGACTGTGAATTCCACTAGTGGCTATTGTTTAGGTGATCTTATCATGGATATGAATCCAAGCCCCATCCGCAGCCCCAGCCTCGTTACTGGCTGTGTTTCACCCTCTGATCCATCCCAGTGAATTAACAAAACAAAAGTGGAGTTGAATCTAAGAGTTCACGCCCTGTGATAAACAATCATGTAAACAGGTTATGGATTGGAGACAGAGCAGAGAATCTCACTTCTCCACACTTCTCCTAAGCGAAGCTTAATTGTTCCTCTTTTCCTCCTAGGAAAGCAGCGTCTCTGTCCTAGACAAGAAACCTGGCTCAGGTATGCCAAGATGATTTTCTTCCTACACCTGAGGGATTGCCCTGGGCATTTTGAGCTCTGCAGCGGGAGGTGATTGGGAGTAGAAAAAAGTGGCAGGCAGGGAAAAGGTCGAATGCTCCCTTTTGCCCTCGTGTGTACCAGAGAAGCAGGGGACGTCCTCTACTGTGGAGTGGCAGAGTAGTTGTGGGGAAATCTGGGATTCTGCAACCTGAGAACTCAGACTTTACACCTGGGATATGCTCAGATGTGTACAGTGCTTGTTCTGCTCTGCTTTTGAAGGACAGTTTGGAATCATG
>NW_015234135.1:0-708 GCF_001447785.1 Gekko japonicus | reverse complement strand
TTTAACAAATATATCTCCGGACACAGTTTGCTGGTTCTTAATAGGTTTCCGTATAAGCTCAGGTCTTCTCCATGGCACGTAGCATCTTTCATCAGCTTTGGAAGACACGCCAGCCACAAGAGATCCTTGAAAAGTGTGATCCAGCCACAGCTCCGATCGCATCCAAGTTGGGATTGCTGTCGTGCGGTTTATGTGGGGCTGCCTTTGAAACCAATCCAGACATTTCAGGTGGTCCAAAGTGTGGTGGCCTGGCCATTGTCAAGAGGCTGGAAACAGGAACGGTTAATATTTTTTCTTTGATTTTTCTTTGCCGGCTTCCAGTTCTGTCAGGTGACCCAGTTCTGTCATGAGGAGATTCAGGAATATCAGAGTACAGTATGTGAGAAAAGAGACCAAGCCAAGAATGAGGGCTGTAACTTTTTGTTTTGGTCTCACTTTTAACAGCTGGGAGGTAAGAAGAAATTCAACAGGGGCAGCTCTAATGACTGCACGTGCCAGTTGAACTTCTGCCAGTGATGTAGCTGTTAAAAACAGGCACCTTCTGCCAAGAGAAAGAATGGCAACCCATGGCTACTCAAAGTTGGAAGCTTTGGTGTTAACTGACTGGCAGCTGATCTCTTGCAAGATCTATCTTGTGCACTGAAAAACAAACAAACAATACCCTGTGTGTTTATGATACATAAAGCAAATACAAGATGCATATACAAG
>NW_015234134.1:0-708 GCF_001447785.1 Gekko japonicus | reverse complement strand
ATTGGGAGAAAGCACACAATATTACAAAAGATCCCTCCCCTGTGCCTGATTCTTGTAGAATTGTGTTGGACATCTATCGTTTTAGAGGCAGAACTATTAAATGGAGTAACAGATGGCTTATAAAGGAGCATTTAGCATCCCTTCTAAACCTACATCCTGCTTCAATTGATTTAAAGTATTATGATAATCTGTTTAGTAACCTCCGTTCCTTTAGGCTAATGCTTCTATTTTACTCCCCAAAACTTCCCTCTCTAATTATGTCAAACAGGGAGTGGTTTCGCAGTAATGGTGTTTTCCCCCAACTGCCATTACCCTTCTTCTCCCTTTTAGCCTTCCTCGAAACTGACCCTAGAAGTATTTAAATTATATATAAATGATAGCAGTAGATCCCTAATAGCCAAGAGGCAGACCCCCAAAGCTCTGGTGATTCCATTACTCGATTGAACTGAACCATCAACTCTTCAAGAGGCTAGAAACGTGCTTGAACCACAAAGGGCAAGGAAAACCCAAAATTGTACTCCAGTATTCTCAAAGGAAAACAACCTCGATGCTACTGATGAAAGTTTTCTAAAATATTTTGAGGCCCTCCCTCTTGAAGAGCAAACTGATATTATCAAGAGATTTGGACAATTAAGAGATCACTTGATCAAAGTTCAACAAAGGAATGCAATAAAACCCACCAACAATGACAAGTATAACAATAAGAGT
>NW_015234133.1:0-708 GCF_001447785.1 Gekko japonicus | reverse complement strand
CCTTTACGTTCTGGCAGGCTCATTTGGAGCAGGGGATCTAGTGCCCTCACCCCTGCTTTTGCATTTAATGTGCCACTTGCTCCATAATCAGTCCTTAATAAGCACCTCTGCCTGCACCAGAAGCATCATTTTATTACATTTTAGCAATACGATATGGAACCTTTTGCAAGGAAGCCTGCTAGTCTTGGTTGATCCTAGGCCTCCGTGATCCTCCTTCGTCAGCCTCGGATTAATCTGAAATGGCTAATAAGAGCCAATTGCTTTTTAGATTTGCATAATGCAAAGTGTATTCCAGGGAAATAAACACTGCTCTTTGCTTTCTCTTTCTAAAAACAAGATGAGTTTAAAAGACTAGGGGGTGGGGAGGAGAAAAAAGGATGAGCAGATAATTAGAGATCAAGCAGCAGTGAATCATTGCGACATATTGCAGATTAAAATGAACAGGAAGAGCACTGGGAAGAGATGGATCCCTCGGTGATTAATTGTGGAACAGTCAGCTCTAAGGGGAGACTGGTGTCCTGGGAAGGTTCCAGTTCTGTGCAGCTGAGCAAGTTAGGAGAAGAGGGGTGCATGCATTGCTCAGGGCCCATGCTCAGTTTGGGCAGGCAAGTAACTACTGTGTTGTGGGAAAAACACATGAAATCTGAAACACTGCAGTCTCCCACTGAGGACAGGGATTTCCCCACCTCCAGCTCCCATTTCTCATTG
>NW_015234132.1:0-708 GCF_001447785.1 Gekko japonicus | reverse complement strand
CTCTATTGTTTGAGGAAAAACTCTATGGTTCCCCCTGCAACATGCCTTGTGCAATGACGTCACTGCACCAGGCATGTTGGTGTGAACAGGACACTTTAGGGGCGGGGTTCCTCCAATGGCTGGATTCGGGCCAGCAGATCAAGGTCCCAGAAAACAAGCAAACTCCCACCCCTGGCGGGTGAATGGCAACCCTAGCTGGAAATAGCATGTTTCAGCACAGGGGGTGAGAGGAGTCCTGTAATCAACCCCTAACTGTTGGCTGTCCATCTATCCAGCAGCAGTCATGGGCAATTAGTCTCTTGAAATATTTGGTAGTCCTGAATGTGGTTGTGTATCCTCATTAATCCAGCCTGTTTGGGGCTCAAATGAGCATCATCACATGGGTGGGGATGTGTACTAGGAAATGCGTCATCTTCTGCTGACTGAAGAGGAAGAAAGGAATAATGTTGCCTCCTTCCTCCTCCCATCCATTTTAGCCTGACCAGTGTGGCTATTAATCCATGCAGCTCCTGCAGCTTCCTTGGTGTTGAAAAGGACCATTCAGGGGAGGGGAATATTGGAAAGAAAATTGCCCAGATGTATGGTGTTAAAAAAGTGAACCATGGCTTTGTGGGATGTAGAGAAATGTCTACCAAACATATTTTTTTCCAGATCTTCTCCAGTACAGCATCTCACCAGACCACCCAGAAAACAGCTTGTTCATTCAGT
>NW_015234131.1:0-708 GCF_001447785.1 Gekko japonicus | reverse complement strand
CCCTCCCCTCCTCAAATCCCGCCTTCCCCCAAAGCCCCAGGAATTTCCCAGCTTTGAGCGGGCAGCCTTGATCCCATGTGTTTGCAATGATTTTGCAGCACTGCAGTACAGCAAAGGTCATACTGTGTTTTCAGACAGCAGCTGTTGTTTTTTCTTAAGGACTCAGGGGTGAGCTAGGCCCAAAGACAAATCTGGGAACAGAAAAATTGTTTTGTTATTTTTTGGAACATTCTAAGTTTTGCCCTTGACCTTTCTCATAGGTTTCCAAAAACAATAATTCCAAAAATTAAACAGAGTGTCGGCTGGTTTGTGCTGTTCTCTTAACAACATAGTTTACATGTTACGGCTGTCAGATGGAAGGTGCCTTGGGAGGCTGGAGTTTGGGGAGCATGTGATGTCACTTCCAGGTGACACTCTAGGAATTTTCTCATAAATACCATCAAGACCCTACAGAGTAGGGAAATTCCTAGAATGTCACTATGGAGGCCATTTTTTTTCACCGCTCCACAATTTCTCAAGGGCAGAAGAATGGGGCTGGGAGTTTTCCACTGGGTCCAAGGAATTGGGAAGCCTATATTTCACCTAGCTGACCACACTTGAACAGCCTTCTAGGCATTTGACAACTCTTGTTCTTGCAGATCCTTTTTAGGGCTTGGTTTTTCCATTCACCGTGGGCCACGAATCTTCTGTGTTGACTGCCTTTTTAGT
>NW_015234130.1:0-708 GCF_001447785.1 Gekko japonicus | reverse complement strand
AAAATTCTGTATCTGAGTGATGTTTTGGTTTCTTATGTCTGACTCACCTACTGGAACATCTAGGGGAATTCCATTAAGGAATACATGCATGTACTGCATGTTCCTGTCATGGGAGAGAAGGAAGAAGGTAGACAAGCTGACAAAGAATGTGCAGGCATGGCAACAGGAGGTCCTCATTAATTTAGTGCTACTAGTAGGAATGACGCTATCATGCCAAATTCCATGCAAGGTAACTCCAAAACCACCTCCTTCCATTTCAGAAGGAGATTGCTCTGCTGTCAAATAGGAAGATCACCATATCAGATGAAATAAAGAGTGGCAAGAGAAAGATAGACTGCAGCAGGAGTTTGGAGACATTTCTCAAGATAATAGTTATAGACTTGGAAGCTTAGGGGGACAGGGAAAAACACAGTTATTAGCTCTTCATTGGAAAAACAGTCACATTATCAAGTGGGGAGGGAAACATTGCTCTCATTTGCAGCTGGTGTGGCTTTTGAATGCTCTAGCAGAACAATTGAAGACCAAGAATGGACATTTCTCCTCTATTGGATTAATCAGGAATTTTCTTAGCTTGAATTCTTGTTCTCAGGAGTGGCATTCAGTGCTTATCTGTTCAAGCAGTATTTTTATGTTTTATGTTTTTAGGCTAGATTTGTGAGAGGTATTTTGGGACATCAGGGACCAATGCCTTCATCCTCTTCCTTTTTT
>NW_015234129.1:0-708 GCF_001447785.1 Gekko japonicus | reverse complement strand
GTGCTGAATGATTCCAGCCGGGGCTGCAGAGGATCCCCGTGTCCCACTCTCACTCTGAGTGGCAGCAAGAGAAAAAATACCACCCCATGACAGCAGCTGTAGCGTCACACCGCTTCCAGTAAAACAACAACTACTACTACCAGAAGGTGGCATAGGATAGCTCTAGGAACACTGAACCATAGAGTTTCAGGTGATTTCTAAAGCTACTTATGTCACTTCCGTTTTTTGTTTTTACCAGAAGTGACATGATATTGTAGACACTGTAGACGGGGGGATAGCAGAACTCGATCAGGCTGTGAGAGAATGCACATGCACAAAAAGCCAAGTGCGCGGCACTGCGTAGTTAGGAAGGAATACAGTGATGCAGCCTGTGGAGCACGGATCAACAAACTATCGAACTGGCCATTAAAAAAAATCAGGTCCCTGTTTGCAGCCAGCGAACAGGATGCCAGCTGAACTAGCGAGTGTTCGAGCACCCCTGGCGTTTAGTGCTTTTCTCTTTGGGTTTCTTGAAAGAAAACCAGTGGTGGGAAGCTGCAGTGTTGAGAGCGAAAAGGGGGGGAGGCAGCTGCTGAGCCCTTTCCGTTCTAACCACTCCCCCTCATTAGTACCAATCCTTCCCCCACCCTGATACTTCCTGCACAGGGTTGGAGCAGGAGGATTTTCTGTTGCAGCAGAAGGTTTTTTGGCCTTCAAAACCATAGAGTT
>NW_015234128.1:0-708 GCF_001447785.1 Gekko japonicus | reverse complement strand
GGCCCAGGCCCCCGTGGTTGCAGCACAGCCCTCAGACTGTCTGTCTCGTAGAAGGGGGCTGGCAGCACAGCTGGCAACATCTGAGGAATTTACACTGGGGGAAATGAAAAGACAGGGATGTTTTGGAACATCTGGGCATAGGACCATGTTTACTCCATAGCTCTCCCTGGGGGCTCGCTGTTTCTTAGCCAGGGTTGATTTCAAGGTTCTGACCTCACAACTGTGATGGCTTGTGAGCTCTTTGGGACAACTGCACACATTTGCAGTGATTGGCGAATTAAACGGCACTTAACTGTGTTGAAGGGCATTAGCAAGTTATTTTTTCCCTTCCCTTTCTGGCTTGATGGTGCTCTGACTAACTCGTTCTGTCTTCTCGTCTCTGCAGCTCAGTTCCCCCATGAACCCAGTGAGCAGCACAGAGGACATTAAACCCCCTTTGGGCCTCAATGGAGTCCTTAAAGTACCAGTACACCCTTCGTCAGCCATGGCCTCCTTCACCAAGCACATATGCGCGATCTGTGGGGACAGATCTTCAGGTAATGCCACATTTGCTGAGTGTCCTGCAGAAGGCGTGGGATACCAGGGTCAAGAGTTTCTCTTCTCTGATTTCAGTCTGTTCCTGACATGTTAAAGGAGGGGACTGACAGACATTGGGAACCTAATTGTGATTAATGCAGAAGAACCAAATTAATTGTCCAGCCACACAGA
>NW_015234127.1:0-708 GCF_001447785.1 Gekko japonicus | reverse complement strand
CCCCTTCCCCTTGCTTACCACAGCTCACACACCTATCCCTTTCCTTACTTGTTGCAGCCACTCATGTGCTCCCTGTTCACTGCCCTTCTGCACTCACTGCTCATGCAGTCACCCCCACTCACTGCCACAGTGCCTGCCCCCCCTTGCCACTGTTCACGTATCTGCTGTCCATGCCCCTGTTCCCTGCTCACCCTGTTTGCTGTTGCTGCTCATGCCCCCCCCATTCATGGGGCTCACCAGCAGCTGTGGGCCCAGAAGGGAACCCTGAGCCCCTGGCTGCCCCACTTCAGGACATGTCAATGCCATCCCTGAATATATCTAGTGCTTCCATGCTAAGGAGAAAAACACTGTTGATTTCCCCTGATACGGTATTTAATATGTCTGAGGACCTTCTCATTTGTGAGCATTCAGACTTGCAACACATAAAATTGGTACAATACAGGAAACATTTTACCTCAGTTTTGGGAGGTAAGTCTGGCTCTAGAATAAGGATAAACAAGATGGCTGTCTCACAGTACAGAGTTCAAATTCCATGGAAGGTCACTTATGGCTTCTTGGTGACTTCAAAATTGAGGTGAGAAGGAAACGCACAACATGATGATGTTGTATTGTTACATGAATGACTCTAAACTTTATGAGTGAGTGAGGAGGACTTGCTGCTGGGATGCTACATTCAAGTCCTGTGTAAAATATATGTGAATCCTGTGT
>NW_015234126.1:0-708 GCF_001447785.1 Gekko japonicus | reverse complement strand
TGTGCTCCTAACCACTACACCAAACAGGAGCAAGGAGAAAAAAGGAAGAGGGGAAGGAAAATAAGATTTATATTTGTAATAACAGGGAAGAGGGGGAAAAAATTAAAAGAGGAAAAATAAGGATCCCTAATATGCATATGGGGAATTTTGTGTTCCCCTGGATTAACTTCAGAGGGAAAGTTTCCATTTCCAGACACATTTGCTAATGCTGCACTCCTGTCATAAGGTAACATCCTTTCTTTTTGACACAAAAGTTTTGACACAAAAGTTTCAGAAATCCTGCCCTCTCATAAGCTGTTTCTATATATTTAAAACAACATCACATCAGTAATACCAGTGAGAGATAAAATCTTGGACATCGGCCATGTTTAACTGAGTTAAAGCATTTCCTATAACTGTTCCTCTAGTGGATAGACCAGACCAAATGGAAACTGTAATATCCATCTGTGGACATGTCTTCTTAAAGGTATCTGAAGGACAAAGTCTCCACTCCACCCAAACAATTCCTTCTCTCCTTAATATCCCCCTTCCATTCCCTGTTTAACACCTCTCTCAGCATCTCTCTTGTGAATTAAATATGAAGATGTTTTAAAAATTACATCAATGGTTGTTCATAAACCAGAGGAAACTACAGGATCCTGAGTTGCAGAAGTAATGTGGGACATTTTTAATGTACCCTTCTTGCACTTAAGCATCCCAGACAGGGAT
>NW_015234125.1:0-708 GCF_001447785.1 Gekko japonicus | reverse complement strand
CTTGGGGTCTCTGACTTTTGTATCCTTCTGAGCAGCCCTATCTGCATTCTCTGTGACCTATTTTTGATGAGAAAGGTAACATAAATGCCAAAAAGCAACCATTTGCAATGCTATCCTACAAATACTTTCCTGAGAGTAAGTCTCGCTGAATCAAATGGGAATTATGAATTGACCCACTTAGGACTGCTCCTTTAAACAAGGTTTAAATGTCAGCAAAACACACCAGATTCTAAGTAGAAAATGCATAATACACAACGAAATCCAAAGGCTTTACATAATGTGCTATTTGTGCATTCATACTGGCTGTTCTGCATCAGCTCCCCTACCCCTCTATTAGGCTCCCTCAGCACAAAATTTTTGGCCACAGACCTGAAAAGCAGAAAGCAAACAGAACACATTGGAACAGAGACTCCAATGCGAGAAAGATCCATGAGGAGGACACAGCAGGGATCCAGCTGTTTGCTCACGTGTCATCCTGACAAAATCTTCACCAAGGGAGGAACAATAAAGGGATCCATTTACATTTTGATGTCAGGCTGTACTTTCGTCACAAGATCTGGCTAAGAGTTGACAGTGCTATTGCTGAAATTTAGAAGCAAATTATATGACTCATAAACTTGCATTACTGAATACGATACAGGAAAGGAGATAATGAACTCAACTGGCAACTCCTGAGTTTAACTTCATATGGTTTGACTACATTTTAAT
>NW_015234124.1:0-708 GCF_001447785.1 Gekko japonicus | reverse complement strand
TGTCTGAAAAGCCCAGACTCTGCCTTACTATCTGCCCAATTTAGTCAGGCTGTTCCCAGAATCACTCAGTTATGTTCTGGCCTCATCGGATTGTCTAGATTGCTTTCCATTTATGATTCCAGTCGGGTTTTGCATTAACTGATCATGTTCTGCCCTCTTTCCACTTCCGAGAGCAGTATTTTTGAAATAAAAAACTGGCAGCCCCAATCCCATACAGTCTCTAATCGGGAGCATAAGCAGCTGCTGTCTGAACACAGCCTTAGAAAGCACCAGATTTTCTCAGAGACAGCAGGAGGTCCTCCTAATGCTCTCCAGTTGACTCTTAATTTCCTTTCCATAACTATATCATCTGGCCAAGCCGCAGAAATCAAAGGCCCTCCTCCAGGAGGAACTCCATCGAGAGAGGATGTCATGGTATAATACTCGAAATCAAGTCTGCAATATATATTGGCAGGAACCATGGAACTCAGAAGTCCGGACTGACAAACCGCATGTCTTAAACCATGTCTGTGCAATCTTTCCCCCCCAAAAAAGAATGATGGAAACATACCTGCTTTGGGTCTCAAAGAAGTCCACCATTAACCCTTCCTTCCCTTGCCTTATTTTATATAATGAATTCAAGTGCAGTAGGATTTAAATGTTCAGACACCAGATTCAAGTCTGCACTTTCACAGAGTTGGAAGGACCCCTGGAATCATCTAGTCCAAC
>NW_015234123.1:0-708 GCF_001447785.1 Gekko japonicus | reverse complement strand
GTGCCCCTCCAACAAGAGCTACGTTTGGCAATTGCACAACTCCCTGGAGTCCAAGGATGCCCAAATGATGATCTTTAGGCCGAGTTCTGAGCTCACCAGAGTCATTGTAGAAGTCTCTAGTCTACTATGCTGGCGCCCAGATGTCTTTGCAAAGTGGACCTCATTGGGATCCATTGGAGACGAGCAAAGAGCTGAAGGGCAAATATGAAAAGAAGTACTGAGGATGCTAATAGGGCTTTGCAATCCTAAACAAATGTATGGTATTAAAGATGCCATATGGAGTTCCAAACTGTTTTTATTTTCAACTAGAATAACTTGATAGTCCATGTTTCTATGCAGCTGGGAGGATAATTCATGGTTTATTTATAGACATTGCTACTGCATTCATTTACCAGAAAGCTTGGACATCTCGATTTTGAATATTTTTAAAACAGAATGTGAAAGTAGGGGGACATCAGTGAATGAATAATTAGTCCTTCTGCAGGAGAATATTAAGAGAAATAAAGCACCCTGATGATTACAGAAACAGTAATCAGCAGAACTCCAAACAATTGACAAGTGTGAATTGCCTGCACTCGTTATGCAATCGCTCATAAATATGTACCCAAACAGCCAGTGGAACTCTACTTAAATGCCATAGTTCCTTAATGGAAGAACTTTAAAGGCTGAAAATACTTAAACAAACAAAACAAAGAGAGAGCCATGTGG
>NW_015234122.1:0-708 GCF_001447785.1 Gekko japonicus | reverse complement strand
GTTTTTAGATTTTCACCACCAGTACAGGCAAATTCAGTAGATAGATTAGGGAGTTTTAGGGAGTAAAAACAACTTAGACACATTGTGCCAGCCCCCAGAGCACCTTTCCAGCAGTCTCTGCAGTACCATGCATTTCATGCATTACACACTTTTCTATGAGTAATCAGATTCTATTAATTCCCAAAGATATTAGAAAAATTAAAAGGGACCAAAATGGCGGCTAGCCAACCAACTGGGGCGGGGGATTTGAAGAGTGCATGCAATTTAGTACTTTTACCCAGAAATTAAGCTAGCCTCATATGGTTCATATCAGGTGGCTGGCTTGCAGAAGACACACGGACACTCGAGCAATATGTTTAACAGCAGGAGGAACACAACAAGCATACCAACTGACCTTTACCAAGTAGGAAGCCTACCTCCAATTACTAGAGCCAGGACAAATTCTCAGCTGCAATTCTTGAGGGATGCTTTTGACTATATCCAGATATTGGTTTGAGCTGAAACTTTATTGCTCTAAATCATCCTAAAGCTCTGGACACTATACCGCCAGTAGAAGATGAGGATAAAATTACTAAATGGGGACTCTAAATGGTTAACAGACATTTGGATTGTCATCCTGGAAAAGTTGGTCAGCCCATTCATTCACTTCACCCTGTTCAGGAACCCTTTTTTAAAAAATAAATCCCTGATCTGGTGAATAGTCTCAAA
>NW_015234121.1:0-708 GCF_001447785.1 Gekko japonicus | reverse complement strand
AGGGGTTGGAATGCTGCCTCTCGGGTGTTCTCTGAGCTGTGAGAGGCAACAGTTCCCCCTGCCCCCACCAATTCTCCTACAAGCCTCTGGGATGCAGCATGAAGTGTCTCTTGGGGGGGAGGGGGAATTGTCAGAGCACTACCTTTCATCTGTTGTCTGGCCCTTCTGCCTCCCACCCCAAAGTCAGCAGCAGCAGAGAGCGAGCGTGTCCCTGTTCTACTGCTGCACATCCCAGGTGAGCTGCAGGGTGAATGTCTCTACAGACTGGCTTGCATGAAACATCTTGGGTGGGTGGCATCAGACCAGCCACACACCTTCTCAGCTACCTCCTGCCTCCTTCACAGCCTGCTGCCGGTTTGGCACTCCCAAGAGGCCACTTACTTGCTTCACTTGAGTGGTGAACCGGCCCTGGGCAGCAGAAATGTCCCCCCGCCCCACCCTGGCTGCCCTTCTTGACCTGAGCAATAATAGTTATTGGGTGAGAGAAAATTCGTGCTCCCTTCTCCCCTCCCATGTGGTTCCAGATCTCAGGCTACACATACTTCGCATTTGAAAAAGCTTCCCCCTCTAGCATGCTTTTGGCCATACTTGTCCTCTTGCTGCCTGTAATAAGAGAGACAATTGGATGTCCTTGGCAAGCGCCACTCAGTCCTGACAGCAACCAGACCGTGCTTTGAAAGGATATCCCAGTCCCATTCTAATTACAGA
>NW_015234120.1:0-708 GCF_001447785.1 Gekko japonicus | reverse complement strand
GCAGGAAATGACCCCTGCTTCTCACACCAAACTTTCTGTCCCCCCTAGAAATCCACTGTTTGCATGAGACCCAGCAGTACCTCAGAAAAATCATTCACGAGATCGGATTGGAGCTGAAGTCAACCGCTGTATGCACGCAAGTGCGCAGGGTCCGGGATGGGGCTTTCACTCTGGATGATGCCCTCCTGCGGACGCAGTGGACCCTCCATAACATCCGGAATGCAATCCTGCGGTCCAGACTGAAAGTCAAAATGGCGCTTCGAGACAGCATGGCTTACCAGGAGATCTGTGCTGGCTCCGAGCGAGCGAGAGAAGCCGGGCTGTCTCAGGCGATGGGAAACGAACAGCATAGCGAAGGGGCGACGATGCCAAGGCAACAGGCTCGGTGACAAAATTAGCATCTTGTACTTCTTCCAAGTGCCGGCAAGAAAAGAATATTGCTTCTCACCTGGAGCTTTGAGGCTGGCTGTTCCGTCTCAAGCTGTAGAAAGCGCTAATTAGGCGGCTTTACAAATACTTGAACATCGTAGTTTGGTATGGGATCCTGGTCCCAAGTGCGTTCTTTCTAGAATTCTGTTAACTTATATATTCCAACAGAAGTGTTTATAAAGCCAGGCGGTGACCTGCAAGAAGCATCACCCTGCATGATCCCTTAAGTACATCACAAAAAACCATCCCCGCATTCCTATTGCAAAATGCTGGATTCGT
>NW_015234119.1:0-708 GCF_001447785.1 Gekko japonicus | reverse complement strand
ACGATCATTCCTACTTTACATGTAAAACTTTTAAAGAAATTATTATGGTTATTATATTTCCTTATAACTACTAATATTATAGCCTCTTAGACATGGCCACTGTGGCTCTTCGGGAATCCACCCAGCATTTTCAGTGCTTGCTTATGCTGAGATAGAAACAATAGCAAGGGACATGGAAACAGAAGGAAGTTCCAGATTTTGCAAGCTTCAAAATCTGGACTTGGGGGCATGATATTGTTGCCAGCAATATACTGGTACATGATGTTATTTCAAGTAAATGCATTTTCTGATCCAGGGTGGTTCTATATGGAAAATGCCATGGAATTTGTCATAAAAGGTCGTAAATGAGTCATGCGTGCTTTAAGATATTCATTGTTAATCTGCTTGTTGAGAAGCGATATACTTGATACTGCCATAACTTAACCTTCCTCTTACATGTGGGAGAGGCTGTAAAATCTTGGGATGCTAATTGATTAACGAAGATTCCTGCCTGCTCCAGGCTAGCACAGATGGCAAAAACAGTCTCCACAGCCAAAAGGAGAGCAATGTAGTGGCACCAAAATCATTGCACAGTGTTAGAGCCTCAAAATAAGAACTGCTTTCATAACTATTGCTCTGTTGAGGCCGCCTTTGAATTTATATGATAGTAAGCCAGTTTCTAAGATTCCATTATTCTCAACTTGGACCAAGAAATAGAGTTGAGAATAG
>NW_015234118.1:0-708 GCF_001447785.1 Gekko japonicus | reverse complement strand
GCCTACCCTTCCCGTAAGGGCCTACCAGAATATACCCTTTCCCTTGACCCTACTCCGGCATATAAGATGACTCATCAGTTCTCCCTCCTTTCTAGATGCTGTTGGCAGGACAGGGTGATCAGTCCCGCTTTTACTGCCTCTTTCTCCATCAAAACATGCCTTGAAAGTTGTTAGAAGCCTCCAGTTTATAGACTGAAGTAGCCATCACTACATCCTTTTGGTGGCTCTCTGACTCAGGCCTGGTTCAGACTTAACGCAAAAACAGTTTATTTTAACTATGCATGGCTTATGAAACCAGGATGCAGCTCACAGGCAATTACTCAAATCCTTGTTTGCCTCAACACATACTTTATTTTTCTTCTCCCTGTGAACAGACACAGTGTGATTAATAAACCAACTGTAGATGTTGGCTTGATGCCGGACCTTAACCAACCATTGTATGCTTAGTGGCTCGCATTCGGACAATGACACTAACCACTGTTTAATTCAACCATGGTTTTGCTTGATGATGGAACTAAACCGCAATGCCAGACTTCCATTATGTGGAAGGCTGCTGACTGAAGTGAAGCTCATAGTCTCAAACCCACCATAAGAAGCTTGATAGCATTTTCCTCCGATTTACCAAGTCTTTTATGTCTTTGCTTGTTTATCTGCATCCTCCTCCTCCCTTTCCCACATCTGACGGTTAGGAGGAATCCTTCCTCTTCA
>NW_015234117.1:0-708 GCF_001447785.1 Gekko japonicus | reverse complement strand
TGCTCCCGCACAGCAGTGCCCCCACCCTCGGTTCTTCTTCTGCCGCCAAAGGAAAAGCTTGGAGACACAGCAGCCAGAACCATACACAGTATTTCAAGTGAGGCCATGCCATAGATTTCGGGCTGTTATGATATTGACCATTATAATTTCACTTCTTTCCTGGTAATCCCCAGCATGGAGTTTGCCTTTTCCCCACAGCTGCACACTGAGTCAACATTTTCATCAAGGTATCTGTTACACCCGCGCTTCATCTCCATCAGTTCAGATCCCATCAATTTATATTTATACGTTCAGTTTACGCTTGCCTGCATTGAATTTCATTTACCATGTCATCATTCGGTTTTACCTCTTAAATAAATTGGTATCATCCACAGGCTTGACTACTACACTGCTCCCCCTGAATTTGGAATAATTTATGAATGAATTAAATAGTACAAGTCCCATTACCAGATCCTTTGGGGACCCTACTGCTTGTCCTTTCCATTCGGAGAACTGTCAGTTTGTGTTCTCTGTTTCCTGTCTTTAAACCAATCTGTAATCCATAAGAGGGCCCATCCTCTTATCTCATGACTCCTAAGTATACTCAGGAGTATCTGGAGAGATACCTTGTCAAAAGTCTCTGGAAATCCAAGTATAGAAAGTTATGTCTTAAGGAGCCATTTTCTCCATCTCATCCTGATCCTCATAACTCAAAATCATCCTCCTTCA
>NW_015234116.1:0-710 GCF_001447785.1 Gekko japonicus | reverse complement strand
CCTGCCAGGTCCCACCTGGAGGCTGGCATGCGTCCCTACTGGCCACCCTATCTACCCGCCTCACCCTCTGCCGAGCAAGTTAAGGGATTTCAACTCGCCATGAAGCATTTCGAACAGCTCCACTGGTGAGAGGGCTACTCATTTGCCGAAGTCGTTCTTGCTCATATTTTAAAGTGGCTGTATCTGATGATGACTCTCCGAGAGTGCTGTCAAAGGTCCACTGAAGACAGAGAACTGCACTCACTTAAGTTCTATTTCGTTCAGTGGGATTTAGACTGCCGTGAGTCCGGGAGCACTTACAGCCAATGGATTTTTCGCCCAACGGAGACAGGATAACATTTTGCGAGCTCCCCTTCTCGAGCATGCGCAGTTCGGCAGCCTCCCCCTCCCAATCGTCTCTTCCTCCCCGGCATCTGATCGTGCCGGGGAGCAACGGCGCCGCGGCTCAGGGGATCGTGGGATCCCGCCGCGGCGTCTCTTTTTTGGTGCGGCTTTTAAAAGCCGCACTTTGGCCAGTGTTTTCCCTGCTGTGTGGCAGGGACCTGAGTTCAGTAACTCTCCAAATTTACCCAACCTGTCCAGTTTGCTTGAAAGAGACTGTCTTCCAGAAACTAGCCAAGACCAGCTTTGCAGGTAGGTTGCAGGCCTCCAGGTCAGCCTCCCAGAATGACAGCTGATCTACAGACGACAGAGGTCAGGTCCCCTGGAGA
>NW_015234115.1:0-708 GCF_001447785.1 Gekko japonicus | reverse complement strand
GCCTGGGTGGACTTTAGAAGTCTAAAAGCTTATCTAATGGTAACTATGTAGAAGGACGAGAAGATCCTATTGGATGATCAAAATGACTTTGGAATTTTCGAGTTTGAACAAATGGTCTGCATCGGAACATATTACTCTAGATGTAATCCCAGTTCTTTTGTTTCAAAGTCTCTCAAACAATACAGCTTACTTGCTACATCCTACTGACTTGTACATATGACTAGGTAGATAATATGTTTTCCCTGAACAAGTGTGGCACAGAAAATAGCATTGGCCTTGACGATATCCTGGTGGCTGACAGCCAAAAATCTTGCTCACATGAACAACCTACCTGCATGAATAATGTAATGCTGGAACTGCAAACTCATGCAAGATTCTAGGAGAGGAAAAATGGAAACGTTGCTTGTGAAAGGAGTTTGTTTTTAATCAAGTTAGCTGCGAGTATATTACCAAAACAGACTGTGTGCTGGAGATCCAGAGACAACCCCTCTGGCTAGTCTTGAACAGGTAAACATTTTTCAATACACTAAATAAATACGGTTGTTGTAAAGATAAAATGAAATCACCATAATGTCTGGGTTCTGCTTCCAATTCCCTGAGTAGGCCAGGGGGACACTGAGAGCTACAATCAATGATGGGCATTGGGAAAAGCAGGCAATTTATGAGCCACCTCACCAGTTGCCAAAGCAACCAGATACCAAGGACCAG
>NW_015234114.1:0-708 GCF_001447785.1 Gekko japonicus | reverse complement strand
TCGGAAGCCGATTGAGCCTGTTCTTTTGGTTACTTCCCACATACTCACACAGTACAGCACAGTGCAGTCAGCAGTATTTCACACATAACATGTTCTCACACAGCCTGATGAAAGTCCTGATTCCCCCTCCCCCTCTGCCAAGCCTGCCCTTGACAATTCCCTTTATGCACACATTCCCTTTCTGCATAGGAAAGACCACATTAGCTGCTTTTTCAAGAAGTGGGAAACATGTCCTTTTTCTAAAGTCCAGATCTGAGAAAAAGTTCCATTTCTACAAACAGCAGAAGGAAGGTATTTACATAGGAAATCCTATGCAAAAATTACTCCCACAGATTTCAGTGAACCAATTCTGTGCAGGATTGCACAATAAACACAGAAAAGGTTGGACATTTTTCTTTTGCATCCTCCTCTTGATACGATGACGGCTCTCGTAGCCTTTTAAATGGGCATCATAAATAACAGCACAAAAATTTTGAGCCTGCATTCTATCAATCTTAGTGGAAAGTTCCACTGGGCAGTGAGAGTCCTATTTGTAAATGTTTTATGTACACACCAAGCCATCAAAAAAAGAGAAAGGTTTGTGGTGCAATGGGATGTAAATCAAGATGCTGGCACACATTTGATTCATAACCACCAAGTAATCATGAGATCTTTTCTTCTACCACTTCGCAAAATGCAGAAGACAAATACCAAGGAAGCTGAGTCTCG
>NW_015234113.1:0-708 GCF_001447785.1 Gekko japonicus | reverse complement strand
ATGAGGATATGCTTAAATTTTGAGATGTTACCTGAATAAGCTACAATCAGGATTCAGTTAAACTCTGGTTCATGGTGCCACCCAATAAAGCTTGGTTTGTTAGATAGCATTGAATCAGCATTGTAAACCACAGCTTGTTTGTCAGGACCTCCAGACATAGGCATGAAGAAAAAACAGTGGTTTCCAGAAAATGGACAGATTTGTGGACCTTTGGCTCCCCTGATTATTATACATAGAAGACTTGTTGAAAGATTCCGGAGGGCTGCAGAAGAAAACCCTACTTTTCATATTAACATTTCGATTCTAAATGGCTAACACAAGAAACTCCCCCAAATGAGAGAGATCACTTGCCTTTTAATTTCTTGCTTGAATCAACTCAATGATTGCAACTTTTAATATCCTGCATCTGTGATATCTTCATCATAGACAACTGTAAAAATAGTGGTTCAGTAATGGACTATAAAAATATCCTAAAGATACAAATACATTTGTATATATATAATCTTAAATGGCAGATTGGATCACCATCATAGGTAAAGGCTGAGGAATTTCTTAAATAGCAATTCAAATCCTAATTGGCAGCCAGCAGGGGGTGAGAGGTGGAGGGACTTAGCAAAGAGAGGCTGAGGCTGGTATCACCAGCGATACAGTGATGTCCCTTCCAGCACGCACTGGAAGCAGGGTTGCCAGATCCCCCCGGCCACTGGT
>NW_015234112.1:0-708 GCF_001447785.1 Gekko japonicus | reverse complement strand
GGGCCCAAGTGATGCTACACACAAAAAGACATAATGATGTGTCAAGCAGCAACAAAAGTTTGTAGAAAATATTTGTTTAAAAAACTACAAGGACATCTGTTTCATATGTTACAAAAATCCATTAAAAGCCATGAAAACCAGGAAAATAAACTGATGTGCTTTTGTGGTTCACTGATTAGTTTTTCTTAAACTACCCCTACTTTTGGAGTAACTATAAGCAAAGCTAAAATTCCAAGGAATTTCCTGCATAGATACTTCTGTGTTACTACATGTTTGAATACGTCTCCAAGGATGAAACTTGACTTCCCCTGAGAGAATATCCCATAGTTTAGTAGATTTCAGTGGCAGGAAGTGCTGACCACAGTTTATCCTCCATATATTTTATATGATCTCTTCTGTGCCTCTGTAAAATATGCTGAAAGCATTAGCAATGTAAAAAAATGCTTATCTTGGAATATGGAAAAATAAAAGACAAGTTAACCAGAGAAGATTAAATAAATTTGAATGCTGATTATTTGTCTTACATTGATTTTTGAGCAGTATATTTTAAGCTGACAATAATTAATCAAAGAATATATAAATATATATAATTCCTTCTACTGAGAAGCAAAGAGAGTTCTAGATAAGAAATGCAACATGCACATTGATTTAAAACATATGAACTGAAAGACTTACATAGGCCAATTCAAAGTCTGGAACGTGTAAAAA
>NW_015234111.1:0-708 GCF_001447785.1 Gekko japonicus | reverse complement strand
TCAGTTCTGGAGAGTCAACAGTAATAGTAAAAATTCAGAGAAGACATTTGAACACTGTCTCAAACAAAGGTCTATAATCTTTTTGATATTGGCATCACTGGGCAAGGTAAAGTGCTCATGGAAATAGATCTTACAGAGATTTTCATTGTATCCCTTAACTGCCAATTTCCTCTTCAGAATTAGTATTAGAGCCTCTTATCAGATGAAATGCCTACTGAGTGACTCGTCCAAAAAGGGTCAAGGAACTGAGATCAGGTCTATGGCACATTTATAAGCATAGTTTTCAGATTATAAACATGCAGACAGTTTATTATGTTTTCTATGCTGAAACCAATGCAACATTTGAAATGCAATCCTGAATAGAGTTACACCCTTCTCAGCTCACTGACATAAGTTGTTTTAGGTATAGCTCTCCTAAGGATTGCACTGCCAGTAACTATCAAATTTAGGGAAGGCTAAATCGGAAACGCAGGGATATATTAGTTCTCACTAACTGTCTCATCATCTTCTTTACCAATGTTTGTTCCATTTGCTTGCATCTGTTTAATTTATCAAACCTCTGCATTTTTAGTTTTGAATCACTTTTTGCCCATCTGTCTGCCTACCCACCAGTTCAAGAAGGGCCTGAGGCTGGGGATCTGGCAAATCCAGCAGCCAGTTCTGCTATTATAATTTATAGGGATGTTGATGTGCCCATCGGGAAAGGCA
>NW_015234110.1:0-708 GCF_001447785.1 Gekko japonicus | reverse complement strand
CCTATCATGATTCTCTGGTTTGATCCAAGATAATCTGCTTATACTTTTGATTTCATAAGGTCTAGGGAAATAGGGGGTTCAGAGGTAACACCAGGTATAGGGCCAAAGAAGAAATGTTTATCTAGCAGCAAAAATCTAGTTCGTACGTTGGTGATTAAAATGTATCCACTGCATATGGAACATTGTATTTATGTAGGCCAGAAGCATATCATTTCAGTCTCCCACATATTTCCATAATATTAGAAAGGCACTAAAAATACTGACAGTAACACCTATCCTATCAAGTACAATGTATGAATCACTAAACTGATGTACTCTTCTGCACTTCCAGCTTTAAACCTGATGCACGGCAGCTAGCAAAGACTCCTGTGATGCCATGGATGATTTGACAGTCTTCAGCGATTCCCACATTGGACAGATGTCTAGGCATTGCTATGGAGATCCTTTTGCCCCTTTTCACTTGTATCCAGAGACCCCAGCCCAGTTTCCTGGGCCTGAAGATTTGCCTCTTTTTGCTTTATCATCAGATCAACTGACTGAGGAGAATTTCTGCAGTGATTCCTGTGGCTTCCCATTTCAAGTTTCCTGTGGGAACTTTGGTAGGTGTGAATATTCTTGCGGTCCAGCGTTCATCCGGAAAAGGAATGAAAGGGAAAGGCAAAGGGTGAAATGTGTTAATGAAGGATATGCAAAACTGAGAAAACATCT
>NW_015234109.1:0-708 GCF_001447785.1 Gekko japonicus | reverse complement strand
TGATTTCCAATTTTAGAAATTAGAAAAAGTATTTTCCATCGCTGGAAGCCTTTTTGGGTGAATACGTGTTCCTAGGTAGAAACCGTCTCCCTTCATCATCAGAGCTGGCAATTCGGGTCAATGGTATTCTGCAGTATCGCCAACCTAGGAGGAAGCGCCTCCAGCTTGCAACCTGTCGGTGTGCAAAAGCAGGTCTCCGGCATTTCATCCTCTTGGCCAGTTTGCAGCCAAACAAATGTGCTCAGTTCTGCCGCAAAGATTCCTCCTCTTGCATTAATCGCAGAAACTCTTTCGAGAACAGAGATCTTTGCTCATGTGTTGCTGGCAGTATGGAAACTGCTTCCATGCGGGAGGGTCCCATGCCACTGGGGGTAAGGCATGAACTGCTTGGGACCACATGGTAGAAGGCCAACTGTATGAGGCTTTCCCATGCAAGCTGTGCTCTGCTGGAGCAGGTCCCACACTGGTGCACTATGAAGCAGCCAGGCAAGAGTGAGTTTCTAATGGGGTATGAGGATAAGAATGGATGCTGGCTGCTGTGAGCTGCAGAGCCCCATCTGCCACTGCTTATGCTGTATCCATACTAGTCATCTACCCATATGCCATAATTGAACTAATGTTATAAGACCAGACACATTTGAGGCTCTGGCATTGTCTCAGTACCTGAACACTCATTAATATAGAACAAGGTTTGAGTCCAGTGGCACC
>NW_015234108.1:0-708 GCF_001447785.1 Gekko japonicus | reverse complement strand
CTAGTGGGGCTCTTCTGATGTCCCCATGGTCCTATGAATGACTTGCAAAATCATTTGTATATTGTCTTGCAGCAGACATGTACATTACTGTAACTCAGGCAGCATCCAATAAGTGCACTGCTTGCTTGCCCAGGGAGCCATATTACATAATGCTTAAAACAGAAACACTTTACATCAATATGTGCTCCGCGACTGCATTACTTAACTACCAGCCCAAAGACAATGTGCAGTGATTATACTCAAACGACACAGTGACTGTAAGACACTGATATTTCAAAAGAAGTTCTGTTCTCATTCTCATTCCCACTTCTTCATGCTTAAATCCATTAACTTCAGCAGGCAGAAGCACAAGTAAGCATTTGCAGGATTGCTGACTGAGGGCAATTTACACAACTGCAGCATGGAGCCCACATGGCAAGGAGAGATCTCTGTGTCTGATAGGACAGGCAGTTATTTTGCCTCTGTAGATAGATTCATGAGCCCAGCCTGAGGAAGCCATTGCGGAGGAGCTGATAGGTGCCTTTTTGCTACTTTTTGGAACCATTGTCCACAGTTTGGGCCCACCTCGTTTTTATTATGGTCATTGATGACTATTCTGCTGAATTTGTGCCAGGCATATCCTATGCGTACACCGCTGATACAAAACTAATTATGATAATTCATTAATTTTAGCCAGAAAGATTCAGAATGAGGAACTGGAGAAGGATG
>NW_015234107.1:0-708 GCF_001447785.1 Gekko japonicus | reverse complement strand
TCTACTGCTACAGACAGACTGACACGGTGGCCCACGTTCATAGACAACTGGGTATAAGGCAGGTTCCTCGTGCACGAATGCAACTCCTCCCATTTTTCCTGACCCGTCTGGATCCTTCTTACCTTTTCCTTCCTCATCAACGATCGTCATATCTGCCTCCGCCTGCACCAGCACATCCAAGGCTAGGTCATGGCCAAGTTCGGCGGCTTTCATGGCCGGAGTGCGTCCCATTCGATCCTGGACGTCCGGATGAGCTCCGAGGTCCAAGAGGAAGTGGCACATGTCAATGTCGTTGGCGACACAAGCCAAGTGAAGGGCGCTGTCTCCATTGACGGGCTCGGTGAAGTTGATGAGCTCGGGATATCCAAGTTTGGTGAGCTTTTCGATCTGCTTCTTGTCCTTGTGACGGACGCACTGGAGGACTTTATAGATCTGTAGGTTTTCAAGCCTTTTGTCGGCCAAAGACATTCTCAATCAACTGAAGAAAGGCTCCTCCCATAGAGCGGGTTCCTGTTTTAAAAACCAGAGCAGGGGAGAGTCAGCTTTTCCCCTTCATGGCACCATCCATCCAACACAGCTTTTACTCTCTCTGCTTTTTTATTTCAACCATGTGCCTCTCAATACAACTTTCAGTACAAAAGGGGTTCCCCATCTCGTTGAACCTGTAGGTACTACTGGAAAGGTGAAAAAGTGTGGGTGTGCACCTGT
>NW_015234106.1:0-708 GCF_001447785.1 Gekko japonicus | reverse complement strand
AAAGATATATATATATATATTTTTAAACTGCAACCTGTCTAGTGCCCTCTGGTACAGATTTTCTCATAAGAAGGAAGCTTAGTCTGAAACAAAGCATCCATGGCATAGGTTTCCTTCCAAACCTACTGCAGACTATTTGGAGAATCTCTCGCCGCTGTAGATTGCTTTTTTCTTCCCAAACACCCTTGAGCTCTCCTCGCCTGACTCCGGCATCTTGACATGGCCAAGCTTAGCCTCCCTGAGCTAGTCGTAATGCCGCAGACAGTTTGGTAACAGAATGGCATGTTTATTCCCTTCTGATTCCCGCTTCCTTGTTTGCACATCCGCTGCACCAGACACAGGAAGTTAATTAGCAGCATGATGCTGTGCTAATTGTGTTAATTTACAAGGTTTTAGTCAAAGAGAATCATGCCAGGGCTGGCACTGCTGTCAGGCTTCCAGCTTTAATGATTAAGAAGTACTGAAAACAAGGTGGGAAGAATTGCCGTAATTACACCATAAATTAATAGAGCAACAGGATTCATTTGTAAATATATTTCATTGCAGTTGTGCTCACTTGAATCTGTATGACTTAGGGTGGGGCTTATTGTTCAGATTGACATAGGTGTTTTTCTTTTGCTCTGTCAGTTACACTTAGCCCAAGGATTTCAAAACATCACTTGAGGCTTCCTCGTTGGCATCAAGGCCAAAAGACTTTGCTTGCCGGTG
>NW_015234105.1:0-708 GCF_001447785.1 Gekko japonicus | reverse complement strand
CGCCATTGCTGCTTCATAAACCGGAAGCCACTCCACCCCCAAATCTCCAGGGACTTCCTGATCCGGAGCTGGCAACTCTACCCCCTGCCACTAGTGGTGGGGGGGCATGACTTGGTAACTGCATCAGCAGGCTTGTCCCAAATGTATATAAGTGTGTATGTTTGGAGGAATGGTAAGACAGAGCCAGCCATGGCAACAGCTATGTATTAGCTCAGTTAAAATGTGATGTGGGACCCTGGTAAAACATTTACCCATGCAATAATTTCATATGGATTGTTGCACCCTTGTACAGTTTTAGGCCTAGCTACAGATCACCAATATGGTAACTTTGAATGCAGATTCTTACACATTGACCCACTCACTATCTTTCTGACTACTCTACCTCACACAACAGTGGTACAGATAAAAATGGAGGTATTTTGTTATTTTGTTATATTTAATCTCACAATAGATGTTTTGATATGTGAGGGTTGCTCAGGTATTACTATGACTATGTAATTTCTTTTCCTTTGTATCAAATATACACTTCTCTAGATAGACTAGAAAAGACAACCCTTGATTTGATCTTAGAAGGTTGTGTATTTTACCTTAGCTGTAGATTTTTTAAAATATCACTTTCATTAATAGCTGTCGCAAATTTGGCCAATATTCCAAAAGCTATTCTGGGACTAGGCTCACAAAGCCCTTCTCCTTTGTTCATTAGAAAAT
>NW_015234104.1:0-708 GCF_001447785.1 Gekko japonicus | reverse complement strand
AAGAAAAAGTGAAAACACACAGTCCTCTATCCCTACACTAGGTACATCCCAAACGATATTTAATTAGTACAAGCTAGCTTAACTTGACATTGCAGATGTTGCATCATTACTTGAGATGGGTCTTCTCTCCATTGTTTCTGACGTGCAGACAAGATGGAGCCCTACATAAAAGCTTAGCCCATCATGGTTCGTGCCCATTCATAGAGCTGCCCAAAACAGAAGAATCAGAGTGAGAGCAAACAAGAGCAGCTCTTCCTCATGTTATGAGAATTTATAATCTGCATGAGGAGGTTGCTGGCTCTTCCTGCTCCCCAAAGTAGTTTACTTTCTAGCCTCGTGGCTCTTAGCACACTGTCCCCCTTGAGCGTGACCTGACAGCAGGGTGTGAGGTAGTAAATCATTTCCCTAACCATAAGTTTTAAACACTCTGTGCTGGGAGCTTAAGGGCTCATTTCTTAAAATCCCCTCTTTTCTGCCAGCTACTAGTGTGTACCTGGGCTTCTCTACATGGACAGTCATAATAATTGAAATACTGGGGTAAGTTCTTGGATGGAGGGCATTTATCTTCAAATATAAAAAGCTTACATTAGTTCACTACATTTGGATAATAAGTGATTATCCTCAAACCTCTCCATTCTCCTTTCTGAATGCCACATGATTATAACGTATAACACCATAAATAGCATTTGCACTGACTCAGACAGGAAG
>NW_015234103.1:0-708 GCF_001447785.1 Gekko japonicus | reverse complement strand
CAGCAAAAGCAAGACAAAAACTCCAGGGCTGTCCTTAATGCCTCCTATAGGATGGATTAGTTCAAAGATGTAGTTCTGTGGGCAGGAGAGGCCGAGATGGTGAGAGCAGTGCGAGTAAGGCCGGTTGCGTAGCATTGTATAAAGGTTAGATGACCACCCTGAGGCACCCGTTAATAGGATGAAGGGGGAAAGCCCAGACCAGTATGAGAAGGATAAAGGTAATCTTACCAGCAAGGAAGCCTGGAGACATTTCCCTTGAACACAATCTATCATGGCCCACAATGCGTCTATGCTCCATTCAGGACAGTAAGGAATTCTTTCAGTTTTTGAATCACATAAGGAAGGTTTAAACCCAGCCAGCAAAACTTTGACTGCTTGAACAGGATGCTGCATAAGATTTGGAGGGATCTGACGTAACCTGAGGGAAAATTAAAGTTGGGGAATAAAAATACACATTGGAGACCACCTACAAGTCAGGGCCAGTTTAGACCATGGAAATACTTCCAATGTCACTCTGATATATTTATTTGTAAGAGTTAACCATGTGCATTTAAGCATCTTGGAGTTGGGAAGCTGCTATCTCAAGAATCTCAACAATTCCATGATGATTTCATGTAAACTTTTTGACCTGTGGCAATTAGAACATTCGCACTGTACTCCCAGGGACCACATACAAGCCACGCTGTGTAAGAATAAAGAACCACCAAG
>NW_015234102.1:0-708 GCF_001447785.1 Gekko japonicus | reverse complement strand
TTTATTCCATTTTATCTGCCACCATTCCACAACGTATTCTGGGATTTATAGTTTTGTGAGGGTGCAGAGCCTTCCATTATAGAGCTCTTTAGCACCCTTCACAGAACTACAATTCCTAAAATTTCCTGGGAAGAAAGTATTACGATTAAACTAAGTTAAGTCTGAGTTGGCATAATATTCTTTCCTACTAAAAGCCCCAGTTAGAAGCATTTTTTAAAGAAGATAGCTTTGAAAGGATGGAAGAAAATAGGTGTAAGGTTGAAGCCATAGGACATGTCATTCCTCCCTTTCTGGGTAAGTGACAGCTTTCTATACAGACTCTGAGTGAGGCTGAAACAGCAAGTCCTACTTGGGTTTATTATTCCCCTTTCTGTGATGCAGAGCCAGGTTCCATATATAGGCATCCAACAGCTGTGTTTCTTGTTCCATTAAAATATGGGTTGGCCAGCATAGCTCAATGTATATGAGCCTTTCCATGGTAACCAGCTTTGCTGACCCAAACAAAAGTAAAAAGTGTGACTTCAGAGTGGGAATTGGCAGCTTGAGGAACTGACCAGGGGAACCAAAACCCTGCCATAAAAAATAGTGTTGAAGCAGATGAAGATAACATTAGCCACCACATTTCTGGCTGAGAGGAACATATTCAGAGGGCACCTTCCTTTGAAACCAGTAACATCAGACAGAAAGTGGGCAAGGGAACCTCTCAGA
>NW_015234101.1:0-708 GCF_001447785.1 Gekko japonicus | reverse complement strand
TTTCGGGGGATGCCTGAAAAAAGTGAAGGTCAAGAAGAATTAAAAACGTTTCTAGCAACATGGTTGGCGCGCGTACTTGATCTTGAAAATGGCGTCGCGCCGCTGATAGACTGGGCATACCGAGCGGGGCAAATTAAAGAACAACCTAAGCCATGGCCGAGAGACATAATAGCAAGATTTCCGGACCTACGAACAAAAAATAAAATCCTGTCAGTTGCCCGTGCGAAAGGCTCATTAATCTTCAAAGACAAGAAAATCTCCGTTCTGCCTGACCTTTCGCCAGAAACTCTCCTCAAGCGAAAAGCTTTGAAGCCGATCACGACTGCCCTAATTGCGGCTGGAATTAAATACAGATGGTCAGCTTTTTGCAAGCTTTCGGTTACGCATGAGGGCACCACGCACGTCGTAACAGATCTAGATGAAGGAATCCACGTCCTCACCTTGCTGAACTTGCACCAGTCATCGGAAAAGCATAAAGAAGCTGCAAGCGACACGTCGGACAAGCTACAGAATCGCTGGAGAAGACCGCGCCGAAAGACCACCGCTACCTGACTCTGCCATCTTACTGAGCCACCGACCGATTAGAGTACAAGACAATCACGTCACCATTTCCTCATTATTTACATCAGGAGCCCAACTCGCCCATCGATATCGAAGGCTATACCCTGCAACTCTGTTCAGTCTTCATCACCAGGTCTTTAACGGTAG
>NW_015234100.1:0-708 GCF_001447785.1 Gekko japonicus | reverse complement strand
AGACTCCACAGCGTAGAGGGAGCATTGTGTCCCTTAGTAACTGTTTTTTATCTCTTCACCTCAACTGTATTAAGGAGGCACTTGGCAGGACCTATCAGGTCTGTAGAATCCAGCACTGCGGTGCCACCACTCCGAAGACCCTGCCCCATGCCCCAGAATCTCCTACTTCCTGTAAAGAAGGAACCCAAAACAAAAGTCTCCCTGGTCAGTCTGAGGAAACTAGGAGCTTCCCAGGGACTCAGATATTCGTATGTTCAGAGCAAATAAACGACATGTGTGCAGAACACACACGCAGTCCACACTTCAGACACTTCTGCTGGACTTTCCTGTCCTCCTTCCTGAGGCAGATGTAAACTTGCCTCTCTTCTCACTTGCCGGGGTTACCACCACCTACGTGACAAGTTGCTTCTCTTGCCAACCCAAGCAAGCTGGCGATATTCCTGCTCTGCAGCAAAGGTTTGACCATTTCGTTCCCCAGCTGCAGCAGAAAAAGTCTTCTCTGATGACTGGCGGCATTCCAGTCCAGATGACAGAAAACCCAGACTGTAGGCATTCAAGCAAGCCATGCCCAGGATATTGGAAAACACCACCAGGGGCCAGCACCTTCCAATCCGTTTGGTGGTGTAGAGGGAGATCATTTGATTGCAGGTGTCCACGCCACCTATGCTTTTCTCCTAGAAGCGAAGTACCTCAGGTTTGCATTCTGGA
>NW_015234099.1:0-708 GCF_001447785.1 Gekko japonicus | reverse complement strand
GGCCAGGCCGTAGTTCAGTAGCTGAGGCTGGTCCAGGCCTTGGGTTTGACGGCTACCAGTTCCTACTTGTGGAATGACCGGATCTCGGACAAGAGGGCCACGAAAGGCCTCTGCCTGGGACTTGCCCGTGGTGGCTCCTTCCAAGCCCAGAAGAGTCCTGCTTAGCGTCAGTTACGGGGGTTGGCTCAAGCTCCTTCCTCACAGCAGCCAGGCTCCATTCGAGAACGAGCGGACTGGCTCCTCCCTTGCCGAGCTGCGGCTCTCTGTTGCTGCACTGCAGGGCCATGCATCCTTCTCTTCCCCTCCCCCCCATAGCCATGCATTCGGGCTCGCTGCGCCCAGCAAAGCAGCCTCTTCCCGTTCTTCCGGGTCTCGAGTTCCTCACACAGAGTCCACTTTTGGAAGGCAGTAAAAAAATCAGAACCGGGCGCAGCCTCCTTGAGAAGAACGCTCCTCCGGTTTAAGGCCCGCGTCTGCTTTGCCTCTCCCGAAGAGGGTCAAGAGGGCGGCCCGACGACAGAGCATCCTTTGGGAGCGCGTGCAGAGGAAGAGGCGTTTAATCAGGAAGCGGAAAGCTCAACACAGATTGGGGGCGGTGGGGGATGGAAAGGGATCCATTTGCAGTGGCCTTCCCTTTACGCCTTTATTAGGGAGTCGGACTTCCGAGGAGCCAGAGATCTGCCTCCCACCAGTGTTCCCTCTAAGCTG
>NW_015234098.1:0-708 GCF_001447785.1 Gekko japonicus | reverse complement strand
ATCATTAGGGGGCTCTTCATTCAGTTCTCCTCTTTTGGGGCTAAATATTGAAAAGGCATTTGAGGGAATACAGGAGAACAACTCGGATTCAGCCGCGACTGACAAAGGTGCTGACTGATGCATACAAGCTGAGTTTGGTTGGGATATTGGCCTGAATGATAAGCTAAGCTAAGTTGTCGTTACAAGATGGGGGGTTACCTCCTTCAGCGGCTGTGTCTTGGTTGTTGCCAGGCTCTTTGCTTTGGCAAAAGCCATACCATGGCTTTTCTCAATTTGATATTTCTCATTGCAGATAGCTGCTCAGGTGGGGCATGCAGCCATTGGCCTTTTCCAGCTGATGCAGGAGAAGTCTACTCACAAGGACATTCTTAGCCAATGGGAGGAGCATGGGTAAGACAGCAACAGGTGGGCCTCGGCTAGAAATGGCCCCCATCCTCCAGAAACACCCAGCTTTCCAAACAGAGTCTGTCATACAAAGGGATTCCTTATCTTTCCTCGCCCAGACTCTGTGTGTGTTTGTGTGTGTACATTAAAGCTTGTTGAACTGCTAAATGAACACATTTGGGGATGATGGTTTCCTCCCCAGTATCTCATCATAATCTGGGCACATGCATTTTAATTCAACCAACATACTATATACAGGCATCTAGCACATGCTAGGGTTCGCATTTGAGTTCACCATCCACTCCCAACATATATGGCTCTGCC
>NW_015234097.1:0-708 GCF_001447785.1 Gekko japonicus | reverse complement strand
AACGCTCAAAAAAGTTTTCTTTGGAGAAGGAAACGATGCAGAAAGCTTGACTTTGTAGCCAGACAGTGAAGGCAAGCTGTCTGGAGGTGCAAAAGGAGCTTCGAAGCAACGGCTGATAAGGACACCCGACAAGAAACGCCGGGCGAGAAGACGCACCACACCAGGACCAGTAGAACCAAAAGAGTCAACGAACGCAAGAAACATTGACTCCAGGATTATCTGGCCCTCGGAGAGCCTTCAGAGTCACTTACACTGATCGTGTCCAAGTGCTGCCGGATGCTCAGCTCTGTTTCTTTGCTGGGCAAGAAGGGCTTCCCATGCCTGCTGTTGGGCGGGAGAGTCGTGGGAACGGCAAAGAGGCCACCGTCAGCGTCAGAGCCTCCGGCCCCGGAAGGGCCAGCCAGGAGGGATCTAGAGGGGTTTCTCAAACCTGAAAGAATATCAAAAATATCAGTGCACGTGCTTTTCAAGGATTGGTGCAGAGGTGGAACGATAACCAGGAACTGGACACAACAGATACTCTCACTGGCCTCTTCCAGCCAGGGGAAGCAATGGCTACCTGGGGTTGGATCAGTCTGGACTCTAGAAACATTGTATTTCCCAGAGAAGGCTCTATGTTGTAATTCACCATATGGGCCAGCAGTGCAGTTAGCTGTGTGTTTGTCAGTTTTAGCCCAGACAGCTCCCAGTAGAGGAAATCACACGGGG
>NW_015234096.1:0-708 GCF_001447785.1 Gekko japonicus | reverse complement strand
TTCCATCCATGGAATTTTGAACAAGGTGGGATTTTTATACAATGAAATAAATAAGGAATTCCAGCATTAGACCATGTTCATTCTCTTTTGCTCCCCATCTAATAACTGACTAGAAACAAATAAGAGAGAAGAGGAGCACAAGAAGGAACTATATTACATAGTCGTGTTTGGAGGCAAGATGCTCCTTATGTTACAGAGCCATCTTAAGCAAAGCCGTATTTTCTAAAGTCAGTGGACTTCAAGAGGCTTAGAAGGATGACACTGCTTAGGATGGCATGGTTACTGCACCATTGTTTTATTACAGGAACTGAAGTGAGGACTGTCACCTTGTAAGGGACACGGAGCCACCATCATGTTGCATTCTTGCAAGGTTTTACAAGATGTTACCTCCCTGCACTGCCTCCCCCAATTCCTCCAAAAACATGAGGTGGAAGCAGGGAGATGCAAAGCATGATGGCATTATTGTACATGTCTACATTAAATGTTACCAAAAAGAAAGATGGGACAGCAGCTCTGTACCCTTTGATAATATGTAGTTTGGCATGCAGTACAGAGAGGATACTTACTCCGTTGCTTTAATAACCTCAATACAATAAACTAACTGTACTCTACTAAACATTCATAACCACCAAGGAGTGCAATATACATAGTTGCACAGTCTGAAAGTATTATATCCATACTGTAAATGTAATATGGCTCTTGTGCATT
>NW_015234095.1:0-708 GCF_001447785.1 Gekko japonicus | reverse complement strand
AGGATCTAAAAAGTATGAGTAGCCAAATGTGCAAGTTTCAGTGCATTGAGCAGCATCCAGATCTTCAGTAGCACTGTGCTTAGAGAAACAGGAGTTCCAGGAGTGAAGGAAGCCCTTTGCAAACAGAGAAACAGGAAAACAAATGTCCTAACTTCTATACATGTCTCCAAGTATTTGTCTCATGATATTTACAAGGATGGGCCAGGGAGCAAAACTGGCAACCGGATTTAAACACTTCACTGTTACCACAAAATTAATCCCTTCCAACAATCTCGTTTCAGGAGCTTAAATTAGGCCAGGGAAAACAAATTTATAAATGTAGCAAAGACAGTATTCTAATATTTATACCATCATGTCTAAAATTTAAATTAGGTCAACTCAAGTTTCTGTAGTCTATAGTTTATATTTTTAAAGCCAAATAGTTAAACACCATTAACTTTCTATCTACCTACCCATCACACTGTGTCCTGTCCTCCCTCCGAGATGCTCACAGCAACATATACAGCTCTCCCAGCCTTATTTTATGCTCACAACAATCTTGTGGGGGTAGCTAGGCTGAGAAATCATGATAGGCAGGGATTGGCAGGTGTCATTCTGCATCCATTCCTCATGCCTAGAAGCTTCCCTGAAGCAAAAGCTTACCCTAGTTCGAAACCACATAGGAGAATTCTTCTCACAGTACATAAACATCCCATAGTCTGGATGGCT
>NW_015234094.1:0-708 GCF_001447785.1 Gekko japonicus | reverse complement strand
CCCCCCCCCATCAGAGGTGAGATGGCTGGCAACCCGAGAAAGGGCCTTCTCAGTCTAGACACTGAAACTTTGGAACTATCTCTGGAGGGTGATTTGTCTGACCCCTTCTATGTTGTCTTCCACCAGAGGACAGACTTTTGTGTTTTGTTTGACATTCCCTCATTAACGTATTATCCCTCTTCCCTGTTTGTGTATGTGTTTTGTTTGAAACGTTTTATATAAATTTGTATTTTAACTTAAAACATTTTTTTGCTGCCTTGGGAACCTTAAATTGGGTAGAAAGATGGAATAGAACCATTTGAATAAACTAGTCCAGTGGAGCCCAAAGCTCTGATTTACAGGTTAAGTTTGCCTTTTCCGTTCTCCCCCTCTCCTGTCACTCAGTTCCCTCAGTCTGATTCTTTTGGCTATTGCCTGTTGTTGCATGACAGACTTAAAGAAGGAAAAGGGACAGGTAGCTTTTCTGGAGTACACTGTGTGTCATGTCTTGGATAATGTTTTTTTCCGAAGCCCTACAACTATGTAGGAAAGAGGACTCAGGCTGGTCATCTTCGTTCCAATCCATGGATGAGGGGTGGAAGCTGAGATGAGGGGCAGGAGCTTGATACAACTTTGACTCGTTGGAGTTAATTTCCGTATCAGTAATTTATTCTATATGTACAAAATTTATAACCAGCTTCTCTGTCCTCACAAGGGCTACCAATGCAG
>NW_015234093.1:0-708 GCF_001447785.1 Gekko japonicus | reverse complement strand
CTACACCAAACTGGCTCACACCAAACTGGCTGGAATAGACTTCACAGGGAAAGTAAAACCTACATTGTAGAGTTTCTGCATCGGATATAGGAGAAAGAAAACCAAACTGAAAACTTGGCTTATGTAAAACTGAGTGTTTTAGAAAAATGTGTTCGATTTCTCCATCGAGGCAGAAAGTAAAAATACAGGAGGGGGAGAGCCCCCCACAGCTTAGTGATATAGCATGCACTTTGCATTTCTACTGCCCAATCCCTGGCAACTCCTGTTATAAAGTCATCTCAGGTAGCAGGTGTTGGGAAAGATGATTCTCTGCCTGGGACTCTGGAGAATGACTGCCAGTAAGAGTGTGCAAACGCTCCAATGCAACCAAAGGCAGCTTGGCATGTTCAAAGGCCGTGAACATATGACCTCAGGTCCCAGAAGAATGATATCCACTCACCATTTGGACTATCTTCCTGTGGGAGAAAAAAAGACTGCAAATGATACCTCACCTCTCTGCCAACTTTCGAATTTCTTCTTCCTTGTCAAAGTTCACCACCCAGAGACGGCGCAAGAGGTTCAGCCCGTTCTTCTCATCACTATCTGGAGTTGGCAGCACCATCTGTAATTCCATCAATCCCTGAACAGACATCAACCAGACAAATCAGTACAAAGCTTGTCTTCAAATTCCCCGCTGCCCGGCATCTCAAGACTTCAATCACAGGAACT
>NW_015234092.1:0-708 GCF_001447785.1 Gekko japonicus | reverse complement strand
TTCGACTGGCTTTCGAGCAAGAGAACCTGAACCTGAAACTGAATTACAGCATATCAATGTCAATTGCCGATTTAATCCCACCCCCCCATGGCCACTGCAGACAACACAAGGGACGCTGCAACATGGAAGATCCGTTGCCACTGCAGTCAAAGCAGCAGTAAGGAAACCACACGACTATGTCGCCGAGTGGAAAGTGCCACTATCTAGTGCATTTTGGGAGGGATGAAAAAGCCATACCTACAGTAAGTTCCCCCTTACCTGCAACGCGTGAGCTTGATCTAAAGGGGGTCCCTGTTTTGGAGATGTTGAAAACACACTCCTTGGAGGGAGCCGGCACCAGAGCACAGCATGGCAACAGGGAGAAATCCCAGACCCACGGGAGAAAGCCAGGCAGAGGGGAAGAGAGAGACCGAGGATGCCCGCTGCCCCAAACGCACACTGGCAGGAATGTTTCTGGAGCCAGCCCAAGCTGAATCCTGTGCAGGCCGGCTCATTTTCACGACCTGCTTTCTTCTCTCCCTCCTCCCCACCTGAGCAGCCGAGTGAGAATAGGTGCTCTGTTTTATTCTGGAAGAAAAAGGCCTTCTCACATTGTCCTTACGGCACTCAAGAGTTCAGCTGATAATTGATTCAGGCCAGAGAGCCAATGCAAGAACAGAGACCTCTTGTTTTTATTCAAGTGCCACTAAAAACCTCCTTCAGTTTTTT
>NW_015234091.1:0-708 GCF_001447785.1 Gekko japonicus | reverse complement strand
ATAAGTACTGTGCAGGGATCTGCAGTGGGAGTGAGAAATTGGTGAAAATCATCTTTCCCATCCCTGATGGAAGTGTTATTCCACAAGCAGAAAATGAGGTTGGATCTGTCCCGTTGCACATACAAAAACAGGTGTTCATACTGTTGATCTACAGTGATTTAATGAAACTTTGTGGAAATTTTTGTGAAATTTCTGTAGATTATTATGGCAAAAGCAGCAGGTGGTCCAAAAGCCCCTAAATCACCAGGACACTGGGACAAGGATGACTGGAAAGATGACCCTGAACAGTAGTATGGAGTAAGAGTTAGTTTGAAGTTCCACCTTAATGACAGACATTTGCATGATCGCTTCACACATGGCCTGGCTGTTTTGTACTTTCTGCCCAGATCTTACATAAGCATGTGTGTGCAAGGCAAATGTCACTTTGTAACAATCTGCTCAAAATACTAAGGATGCAATCTTTTGTGTGCTGTTGGATGTTTCTGAAACATGATTTTAAATCTGGAAATGAATGTGCATAATTCACTTTACATAGTGGGTTTTTTCACTACAGTGGACTAACATAAGAGCCCTGCTTTATAACTAGCATTTTGTTTGCCATAGTAGCACAGAACAAAAGCATTTCTCTGTCACAGAACAACTGACATTTAAAGGTATACTGATTCCAAATTTGAAAATTCAGTTCAGTCATCATGGCAACTAATCTTC
>NW_015234090.1:0-708 GCF_001447785.1 Gekko japonicus | reverse complement strand
CCCCCCCCCAGTTTTATTTAAACATCCATCCATTCCTATCTGGTGTGAATTAATTTATATATTCACCATTTCATACCCAGTTGCACGTTTTTCTTCCTATCTATTGCATATTGTGTGGGGGAAAACTTTTTATACTCATTCTGTACACTTGTTAATACCATCAGGTGCCCCCTTGTTCTATATTTGTGTAGAACAGTGAACAGCTGTTCCCTGTTAGTGTTTTCAAGAGCCTTCATGGTTTCACATACCTCTATTATATTTCCAGTTAACCATATCTTTTTTTAAGCTGAAGAGCTGTGATATTTTTAACATTTTGTGCAAAGATACTTCATGTGTGTGGCACATGATCACATTTTTGTCCGAGTTCTACTCAGTTGTTCTAAAATGGAATACTCATACAGCCAAGTAACTATCACTTGGCTGAACCATTTTTTAACTTTAATAATGTGACCTGGGATATTTGTATTTCTTTTCTGTCATTACTAGCTCTTTACATTCTGTTTACTTACTTGGTTAAGATAGTGGTTATGTAACATTGTTCAAGACTTCCAGAGATCTCCATCCCTAGAAAACAAGGAAAAAATTGACGTACTGTAAATTCCGATTTTCAGCAGTGGGTAGAGGACTGTCTTAACCCTCATGAGCATGTCTCTGTCCAGTAAAAAGCTGTTTCTAGTAAAAAGCAATTTCCAACCACCACATGGAGGC
>NW_015234089.1:0-708 GCF_001447785.1 Gekko japonicus | reverse complement strand
GTGAGGCAATTTAGTAAGGATACAGTTACGTACAATTCCTGTGCAAGGCAAAGATGAATCCCCCCTGGAGGAAAGATCTTATGCAATGTGAAGGCAGATCACTACAGACATTCTAGGCAATCCAGTACCAATCATTGCCTCAAATGCCTTCCTGCACTATCCTCCGGTATTCTTAGACTGCAGGTTTGGAAGGGAGGCTGTCTGAAGGGGAGGGGAAACCTGACGCAACTTCTGCCATGAGCACAGAGCTGTTTTCCTAGCATGAGCTCAGCCGCATTCGGAAGGTGTCCCAAGGAACACCGTCTCAGCTGTTCCACTGCACAGCAGGCCGCAACTTGCCAGACAGGCTGATGGGCAGAACGAGGCCTTCCTACGAAAACAGCATGTAAAAAAGGCCATTCCAAGTCTGCTGAACAGCAAGAAATGCTTTCCTGTAGGAAAAGATCTGCAAATTCTACATGTGCTGCACGAGAGCCAGGGTAAAGCAGGGATTGTACGGCTGTGAGCCCAGAATCCTGGGTTCGAGTGTCGCCTCATTCATGAACTCACCAGGTGGCCTTAGGCCAGGCCATCTCCGCCTTGACACAGATGCCCCCCCCCCTCCACGTCCTATACTGGAATAAGTTTGGCCTTCTGTGCAAGGTTGCTGGGAGGATAACTTAGATAACACATGGGGCTTGTTTTGAACTTTCTGAAGCTCATTTCCTT
>NW_015234088.1:0-708 GCF_001447785.1 Gekko japonicus | reverse complement strand
CTGCTAATGCAGTCCTGCTTGATGTTGGGGGGAAATTAATTGGGGATTCTGGTCCCTCCCAAGAGGATAACTCTATAATAGAACAGGCAACAGGAACATGGTTTGATAGCGGTTGTCTCTGCCTGCAGAACCTTCCTGGAATATCTCCTGCAGAACTTTCTGCATACATGGGACTCCAAACCTCCCCCCTTCACCCCCAGACTCCTCTTGCCTCTTGCACATGCATCGCAGGGCAAATGAATCCTATGCAACAGGTACTTTTGGTCATAACTTCAGCTTACCAGTGGCGCTCCAGCCCCAAGCAGGCCTTACCTTTTCTCCTCTAGGAGCTTGTCTAGGCTGCTGAGGTAACAATCTGGCCCTGAAGACAGGAACTGGATGAAGAGGGAAGAACAAAAGGTGTCATTTCTGCCACGTGATGCAGAACCCCGCCTGCTCACCTTGGGACCCACTGAGCCTAACACAGCTCACCAACCACGCGTGGCAGCTTTCCACAGCTCAGGACAGCCCTCTCCCACCGTTTCTGACCTCAGCCTGCCTGCGACCTTCCTATTGCGCCATTTGTTTATGATTCAACCGGGCTCCTTCAGCAAAGGGGGGGAAAGCCCAGAAGGCAAAGTCAAGAAGGTGCAGCCTTATTTAATAGCAAATTCCCAATTCCAGACACCCTTCATAGATCTTCATCAGGCGGATTTGTTCAACAGTTAG
>NW_015234087.1:0-708 GCF_001447785.1 Gekko japonicus | reverse complement strand
ATTGTAATCAGCTTGATTAGAGCAGGGGGTGGTGCTTGGGGGAACTGTTGCTGTTACTTAAATTATTCACTCGTCCCTTTCTATATTCCCCCATCTCCATAAGAGACAAAACGCCACCAAATATTTCCGATTGCCCTCTGCTGTTTTCCATTGACTTTGGTATAATGAACAGGGACGAATTCCAAGCACTGAGTCATCCCTTTTGCCCACATTATATATGTGTGGAAAAGAGACCTCATTTCCCATCTGGGGCATCTGCATTTGAACATGCTTCCAAGTTCTTGATAGCTGCAACTCCCGAAGCGAACACATTTTCCAGATATTCACTGTTACTACAAGTTTTCGGTTCTGTGATTCAGCCTCAAGAGAGCTAGAGAGAGACTGGGTTTTCCATAGCAACCGCAGCTAGGGGTTTTTGCAAAGCAATAACAACGGAGGAAAGTAACAAAGTTGGACTTTAACTTGCTATAAACAAACTCGATAGCCTGTTCTTTGGTCTAGTGGGAGGTTGGCACACAGCTGCCGAAACCAACATCTTGTTCATTGAGGCCAGGATTCCCTTCTGAGTCTGATTTGAAGCATAGCCTCATAGAAGAATTGGAACTCGCTGCTCCAGAGAAACTGGCATGGGTTTTTGACAGAATGTGCCTTGAGCTTCTGGCAGAACTGTACATCATAAGAAACAAAGGGTTGCCATCAAGACTGGCA
>NW_015234086.1:0-708 GCF_001447785.1 Gekko japonicus | reverse complement strand
GCCAGGTGATAGCTTTGATCCATCACCTGGCAACTAGACTTTTGTATACAGAGGGTCTGGTTGAGATTTACTCCAGCAACCGTGATCACAAAAAATGCTAATTGTGCCCAGCCAGCGTTGACAGCTACAGAAGATGCTTGTGTATTCTGTTGCACAGGTAGCTTCAGTAGAAGTTGATTCTTCTGATTGCCAGATGAGATGATGGATGTAGAAGATGATATATCAACACCCAGCAGTTGATTGGTTCATCATAGCTCACAGGATGAAGCAGTCTTCCGAATCTGAGAAGTACTGGCAAACCCCAGATGACAGCAGCTCTTTGGGCAATACCGTTCAGTCCATGCCTTCATCCAATGCTGAATTCCCTTTTATGTGCTTCTGATGACTTTGCTGTGTAGGCTGAATGTTGTGAGCCTGGGAAGGACATTATTATTCTTTCTTTACAGCAGAATGAGGAGATATATTAAGCCAGCAGATGGGAGTGACTCGACAAGAAGCGTGATTGTATAGCAGAGAACTGTCCCTGCTCTCCGGATGGAGTTAATGAAAAATAAAGAATGATTCATGGCAGATTTTTTTCCCTTGGGCTTGCCTTTGCTTGCTTTAATTTTAGTCAGTCTTCTTCATCTGCATCTATCCACAGCTGGGTTGTGGATCCAAAGGAGCTCTCTGAAGTTCTGTTCCATATGTTTTCTGATAAGCAAAAAA
>NW_015234085.1:0-709 GCF_001447785.1 Gekko japonicus | reverse complement strand
TAATTGAGCCGAATAAATTTGACTAGTCCAATAATTCCCATATCCCAGTATCGGCAGATATTCGGGAATATCGGCAAGTACCAGAAATTTTCGGGTTCGGTGGATCTGAAACAAAAAAATTCAGGGTTGGGGTTTTTTTGGTGCACACCCCTACTTGTGAGCAGTCACTTATAATGATGAGGCAAACTGCTTACTCTCTTGTTTCAATTGTATTTTTTGCAGTGAAATTGTAGCTGGTTTTAGTGATGTGAACTTTTGTGAGTCAAGTTGATCACAAGAAAAACAGATTTAAAATAAATAAAAACTTTCTGCCCATCTGTATGCTGATTAACACCATTTCGCTGTACTCTTTTTTCCACTGAGAGGCTAGTCAGCAGAAGTTCTGAATGGTTGCCTGGAGAAAGTACTGGCTTGGATGAGAGCCAATTAATTGAAACACAATCAGAATGTGGTGCTATTGGTCAACATTTCAACCAATCCAAGGATTAAGGAGTCAGTCTCTTATGAATGGTGTTGCACTTCCCCTGAAAGAACAAGTTATGGGTGCTATAAGATCCATGCTTAAAAATGGAAGGCAAATCTATTTATCTATACATTTAATTCCTCTGCTTTCCCCCCACACTTTAGAAACTTAAAAGTTGCCTAAAAATTAAATATATGTAAAATATAGATTAACCAAAAATGCAACCCAACAAGGTCCCATCACAAT